>NC_089274.1:18434632-18745132 GCF_963678975.1 Dysidea avara
ATTGTTTTTATGAATACAATCTAATCTGTAAGTAGGCATAGAAGTGAGGGGCATTATATGCAATTATCAAATGGTACAGTAGTACCGTTTAAGTAGGGATCGGGCCGAAAATTTTACGCGCCGCCCAAAATTCCACCTTTGAAAAGCACCCTAAAATCACCTTTACAGAATAGCACTAGTTCATATGATATACAATATATAACAAAACGTTAACAAGTGGCCGGATGTAGAATTTTAAAAAATTGCCAAAACTCGAATTTTATACTCACTGCCTGACTGCCTGATTACAGTCACAAGGATACAGACCAAACGAAGCAGCGCACGGTCATCATTTTACGCCACAATAACAAACTCACCAGTGGGATGTGCCTTTTGGGGTTCCGAGGAGTGTAGGCCCTCTATGCCTTGTCTTTTCTTTTATCTTCAATCAGGCTGCCTGTCTTCTTCATTCAATGAAACCATATCAAGGCGTTAATGTTCCATATCAACACTTTCTTTCAGTAGTACATTTAGATGCCATAGAATTATTTCAGAGCTGGATTTTTGAAGCGCTTCAGTCCTAGGAGGTATGCTAGCTAGATATCTGCAACTTTGCTATTGGGATATGCGCCATGCAAAAGAGCGGGCACCGCCAGACTAATTCACGATAGGTTTGTGACTACACCCATCTAGGTTTACTAATCGCGATAGAGTATGGAGACCATACCTCTTCACAATCTAACTATTTGCTAAACAGAAAACAAGACCTTATTGGTGTAGCTAGCTGTACACCCCTTGTCTGACTCGAGATACTCTAATACAACAGTCACTCTAATACAGCAGTCATGCATTTATGATATTCTATTAGAACAGTCCCTGAGCTACAACAAAAAGCTAGCATTTTAAAAATTGTCAATTAAAAAAATGAAGTAGGGATCTATGCAATAAAAAGTAATGAAACAAGAGATGAATGATGGTATTACAGCATAACTCGGTGGGAAAGTCCCTACTTTGGTGCATTAGCTATAACAATTATTTTATTCAGTGCCAAAGTAGGGACTTTCCCACCGAGTTATGCTGTAATACCATCATTCATCTATTGTTCATTACAGTGGATCCTCACTAATCCGAACTCCAGTAATCCGAACGCTCGATAATCCGAACAGTGCAATGACTGTTCTATTAGAGTATTTTGCAACAAGTGTATGTTCTATTAGAGTAATTGAACTAGGTTCTGTATTATAATCAATGGGTTCACTAATCCAAACAAATTCACTAATCTGAACAAAGTTTTGTCAATTTGAGAACAGAGCTGTTCGGATTAGTGAGGATCCACTGTATTTTTTAATGCATAGATCACTACTTCATTTTTTTAATTAACAATTTTTAAAAATATTAGCATCAAGAGTTCATAATATGTAGTAGTTGTAACATGGGCACGAGTGATTTGCCTGAAATATACGCACAGGCATGAGGGCACAAGCACGAGTGCGAGTGTGTATATTTCAGGCAAATCACAAGTGCCCATGTTACAACTAATATATTTCACTTGGGTGACTCACTTGCAAGTGTGCATGGAAATTGCAGGAATGCTTTGCGAGTGTATTTATATGGGACCATGTGAATTTCGATTGTGGATAACGTCATAAGAGCAACGACAAGGCGCTACTGAGAGGCTGAATGTAAGTGTATCATCACGAGCATGCAGATCGCATCGATTGTGGGTACGCAATTAAACACAGGGAAGCCCAATACGAACTGAACAGCTCATAACGAAGCTTAAGAGCACTATAAAGTACTTACTATACTAGCCATGAATAAACTAAAGCAGTGAATATGTTTACAGCACTATAATGGCCTAGCCAATTAAGCGCCACGCCCAGTCACTGTGTGTGACATCGCGCCAGCGGTCAAAACAGCAATATATAGACAATTCAAGTGCACTAAAGTACTTACTTTTACTAGCCATGAATAAACTAAAGTAGTGAATACTATTAACACTAATGGCCAAATCAATTAAGCGCTACGCCCAGTGTCTGGACATCCCCACATGACTATTGAATGCAACATGACCAATATAAACTAACCTGTGACCTTCTTCATTCAGTAAAACAAATTATCTTCTTCCCCAAGTCCATGACAAAACACTTTACAAAAACCAAAACCCACTATCGATCCTGTGAAGTGTCGCTATATTAAAGCAGAGGAGATCACACAGTTACATCAAAGAAATCGAATGATTTCTGAGAATGCTTGGGATGCATTAATGAGAATAGGAGGTAGTATATACAAGTTATATTACTCCTAGGAGGTAGTATATACAAGTTATATCACTCCTAGGAGTGATATAACTACCTCCATTTCTCGTTAATGCATTCCTGAGCACTGATAGCAGTGCTATTATACCACTTATACACCTTCTCTTCCCTTTATATATATATATATATATATATGAACTCTTGCTAGTATTTAATTGCACTGTATAAAATTCCCATGTGCTGTAAGGGGTGTCCGATAGCGTTTTGTAGGAGGCTTCCACTGGTAGTAAAAGCTATATTATTGGTCCCTTTACTAGGAAAATGGATTAATTACAGACACTTTCAAGTTGACTGCTCCATTCACAGTGAAGTGCAGACCTGGGTAATAAGTATTAATCTAAGAAAACACACATCAAGCATAAACTGCAGCTAAAAATTGAGAAACCATGCACTTATCTAATATACACTAGTATATTAAAAATTATAAATTTAAAAATGAAGTAGGGATCCAAGCAATAAAAAGTAGTAAAACAAGAGATGAACGATGGTAGCTATTACAGCATAGTTCGGTGGGAAATCCCTACTTTGGCATTGAACACAAAATAATTTTTATATCATGCCAAAGCAAGGATTTAACACTGAGCTATGCTGTAATAGCTACCATTGTTCATCTCTTGTTTCACTACTTTTTATTGCTTGGATCCCTACTTCATTTTTAAATTTATAATTTTTAATGTACTAGTTTGTTTAGTTTTTTTGTTAAAGCATACAGCTAGTTATAAACATGTGACTGTTTTATTAGAGTGACTGCTGCATCAGAGTATCTCGAGTCAGCCTGCAAAGATGTGTGCTTACCCAAAAGGGGTGTGGTCATCATGGTTTCGATCGATTATTAGACTAGAGTATCTCGAATCAGCCTACCAACTTGACGGTGTGTGGTAACAAATACAACTAGCGTAAAAGGGGCGTGATCATTGTGGTCTCAATCAATAGATCAAAAATAGTAGAATAAAAAAATGGGCGTGATTTTGTGACCTATCGTGGAGTACCGGTACCTCCGTTCAGTAGTGCAGTCTAAGCACCTCAAATAATTTTGTGGCATCTATCATGCTGCTTAAAGAAAGTGTTGGTACGGAAAATTAATGCCTCGAAATGGTTTCGTTGGATGAAGAAGACAAGCAGCCTGACCTGATTGAAGATAAAAGAAAAGACAAGGCGCACAGGGCGCACACTCGTCGGAACCCCAAAAGGCACATCCCACCGGTGAGTTTGTTGCTGTGGCGTAAAATGGTGACCATGCACTGCTTCATTTGGGCTCTAGGCTTGCAACTGTGGTCAGGCAGTGAGTGAGTGAGACAAAATTTTGAGTTTTGAAAAATTCTATATCCAGCCGCCAGTAAGTGTTTTCTTGTTTTTAACGCTACATTTGATGTTAAATGGACTAATATTATTCTGTAAAGGTGATTTTCATCGCGTAAGAAGTTTCTAAGTTGGTTTTTAAAGGCGGTATGTTTGGCAGTGCTCATCACTTTCGATGTAAACCCTACTTAAACAGTACTACCGTACTGTTCGATAACAATTACTACAACATGACTACATGGATTTTAATGATGTCATATAGCATTGACATTGACTTGTTATTACTGTGATCCACTATGTGCCACAGTCATTGGTTTAAAATGACCTATATTACATGTCAAAGAACATTAGAAAACAAACCTGTCACACTGCTAGCATTTGATTGATCACCATTGTTGTCACCATTGTCAGTAGAAGCTATATATACACAACAATGCATGGAGGTAATAGTAAATGTACAGGACTGAAAGCACCATTTTTATAGCATTAAGCATATAGCTAAATGTAGTTATACCATAATTAGTACTTTACCAGGGGTGGATATATGATTTCCTAAAGGGGGACATGTCCAAGAAATAAGTAGATACAGACAATGATCATGTTAATGGTTCATTACAGATAAATTAACTTAGGTGTGGTTGGAGCTTGATTGAGTATGAGGGTCTGGGGTGCAGCTCCCAAATGTTATATACAGTGTAAAATTAAAATTCTCTAATCAAGACACGCGATAGTGTGTTGTGTGGCCAAGTACAGCTAGTGCGGACACGCGAAAGACTAGTGTGTATTTTACAGGAACCAAGAAAATACCATTTTCACACAACCGTAGCTTGATAATGGCAAGACAGAAATTAACCATTTTTACTGTGGAAACTCCCTCAGGGTAGGGCACCTCCCGTTCCAAATTTGAGATGAATCCGCCCATCCATCACTGAGATATGCACCTTCAAAGTTCATCATATTTTCTTCGTATTTTTTTCTTAATCTTTTTCTTCTTGTTTTTCTTCTTCGTCTCACACACTTTAGAAAAATTGTAATAACTCGTGCGTGCTTTGGTCGATTTACTTAAAATTTGGAGGGCTGTAGGAACGTAATACTGCACATGTACAGTCCAATTTTGGTACAGATCAGACAAAGAGCAAGGGAGCTATGTGTGATGTTTCAAAACTCCAAGGGCGATTTGTTGTCACGCCTCCAGGGTGAACCACTTGACAGAATTATTTTAAAATCGGTCTGTATATGAAGTAACTATCATAGTGGAAACCTTTTGTGGTTTGAAAGAAATCGCATTAACAGTCATGGAGTTATAACAAAAATTCCAACTATGTGTAAAAAGCGCACGATCGAGTTTTGCTAATAAAATAGTATTACTTGTCATGCCTACCAGGCAAACTAGTTTATGGAATCAGCTGAAAACAGGTACAGTGGTAGATTAATTGTTTTAGAACAAGCTTTCAGTGGTTTATAAGGAATCAGATAAAAAAACCACTGAGTTACACTACGAAAGTCAACTAAGTGTAACAAGTGCGCAATCGAGATATACTCTAATAGTGCAGTCACTCTAATAGAACATTAATTGTGACCGGATTTCATATAACAAGGCTTCCACACACACAAAATCAAACTTACGATTTTACCAGAAATGGATTGCTGGTCTAATACACTATCATATTTCACACTGTACTTCCTTCAGCACTGGCAAGTCTGGTTTCTGTAGCAGCTTTCTTCCGACCCTGTCAAAGCCACGAGTGTGAGATTGGCACCATTAAATGGCCATGGCTTTGTGATAATGGTGTGTAGTGAGCTGGGACTTCACAGAGAGCTCGCCAATAGTGTTCTCAGTCAATTTGGAGTAATTTGAGGGCCATGGAGAGCCCAAACTTGGCCTCTGGATTCCAATCGTCTTCTTACTCCATTTTATACCCGTATATTAAGACCACCGTCCACCCCCACCCTCCCACCCTATTACTACCATCTGTGATATTATTACCCGCTCGAAAAAAGCTGCTCAAAACAGGGCAAATTTTGGTATCAGAAATGTATACACCCACTCTGTGATAGCTAGTGAACAGATGAACAATTGGTGCAAATTTTGTTTGCACAGCTGTAGGCACTGGGAAGTTATTACACAATGATTCCTTAAAATCGCCATATCTCCTAACAAAGCTTTGTGCGTCGAAGCCTTGTTTTGTCAAATTCAGTCACAATTAAGCTTCATAATAAAAAATAAAATTTTCTATTAGAACATTCAGCTACAATCTAGTCACCATGTAGATAGTTCAGCTAACAACAAGTTACCCAAAAGAGAGTTCAACTACAATCAAGTTACCCTGTAGAAAGTTCAACTACCAAAAAATCACCCTGTAGAGAGTTCAGTTACAAACAAGACACCTGTAGAGAGTTTAACTACAAACAAGTCACCCTATAGAGAGTTCAAACCACCCTGTAGAGAGTTCAACAACAAACAAGTCACCCTGTAGAGTTCAGCAATAAAGTACAAAAAGAGGCGAATTCCATATGAAAACAACCAAGCTGCAAAAAGGAGTGGCTAGGTACGGAGGTCCCTGGTTTGAACTCTAGACAATTTTTAAAGAACTACGCTCTTATTAAATTCTTGATAACTGTACAGTCAGAGTATTTCAATTGATTGTCTCTTTGTAACTCTGTAGCTGTCACTGTAAGTCTTTTAAACCACAACATGACACAATCATATAGCATACTACAACTACAGCATACAACCGCTACAAAGACTGTGTGTCTCTTTTCGTTTTGCAATGAAAGTCTACAGCAGTAGTTACCTGAATCCTTTTAAATGAGTATTGTGGGTTAAAGTTGTGTTATTCATTTTAGTGTGACATGTATCAAGACACACAGTAGTGTATTGTGGGGCAAAGAAAGCAGGCATGCCACACCATGCATATGAGAGAAAATGCAATTTTTGAATCATGCATAGCTCTGTGCTCCATTCTCCAAACGAAATAATCTTTACACTGCACATATACTTTTTGCATCCCACTTACTAAATTTGAGCAAGGTCACCATGCAGATTCGTCAAGTATAAGCCCTCAAAGTTTGGCTTATTTCTTTTTTGTCTTCCATGATTTCAGGGGCTTACATTTATCTTCTTCACTTTACAAAAACTATTATAGACCACAAATGTGCAACTCGATCACCTTCAAATTCAAGACGTATTCATGTACTAGGCTTGGTGCAAATCTGATAAATATTCACACAGCAGAAAAAGGCCATTCTTTTGTCATGCCTACAGGATAAACTGCTTATGGGAATAATTTGAAAATTGGTTTGTGTATTGTTTAACCATCATAGCTCAAATCTTTAGTCAAGGAAGCCAAAATGTCACACTAGTGTGTTATAAAAACAACAAAAACATGACTTTCACACAAGTTCTCTCCAAACAAATACACAAACTGTGCAATCACTACCTACCTTTGCACAGGAATTTTGAAAAGAGGTTTCCACTACAGCAAAATGACTGTTATATTAGAGTAGTTTGTATTACCTGACTGCTTTATTAGGGTATCTTGATCTTTTCACCAAAATCATAATTCAGAACAATGCTATAAGTGTTGTTATCATGTTAGAAACTATGATAAAAGTTTAAAATGTGTCCTGTTCCATGATAGATTCCAGATTCTGGAAATTTGAAGTTTCAGTTTTCTTGATATTTCAAGTAGTGTGTAAAATCCAAAGGGGTTTCCTAAAACCCCTGGAAACCCCCTTCAGTATGCCCCTGCTTTAGTAATCTATAAATAAAATTGTTCCATGCATTCCTGAGATATAAACCTTCAAAGTTTGTCTTAATTTTTCTTCTATTTCTTTCACACCATTATGATTTAAATGAGTGTGTAGAAATCTAGGGTTCGAGTGGGGCAGTAATGAACAGCAGGAATGGAAGACTAATGAAAACCAATATACAGGTACATTTACATTGCAGCACGCAGCATAGCTGTGTTTTTCTAGCAAAACAATTGAGATACTCTAATAGAGCAGTCACAATACAAATGTTCCAACAGATCATTTGAAGACATGAGGGCCAGCTACTACTTTTAGGGATGTGAATATTGGATGTTAAAGTAAATTAACACTAAAATCATGATTATTTCATTGAAACCAACACAAAGTGAATAATTTAAGAAACTATGTAGGAATAGACATCTCACGAATAGTCATGATGATGATACGAGAGGTACTATGAACCTCACATCTTAGTTACCTTACTTCCTCCCATAAATAAATTCTTGCCACATGTGAAGTGGTTCAACTAATTATGTAGACAACATTCTTTCACTGTGCCATGGATATTTAGTACACTGTATGCTTTGAATATTACATGATCAAATTCTTACCGAAAACACTATCAACTGGATCAAGTCCAATATGTTGCCTTGTAACATTGGTGAGGGCAATCTCTAGTGCCTTCCAAGTTGTGTTATTGGATAGTTCCAGCCACTTGTCTAATGTTTCTTGAAAGGAAGCCACGCTTTGCTGAGGATAGTCTTTCTTAATAATGTTAAGTACACGATGTGGTAATCCTAGCTCTATGCCAATATCATACCAGTCAGTAGCATAAATCTTGGTAACGTATCTATTAAGGTCTCTCATTGTTGGAGTGTCATTTTCTATAGAGGGCACACACAATTGTGCATACCAGCCAGGTAATGCATATAATGAACAACAAGAAGATACTTACTGTCTTTAATTTGAGCTATCACTACTGCACCTTCCACTTTCTTTACAATTTCTGCAATGGTACAGACATCATTACAAACAGCAGCATGCACAATTTAAGTGCTAGAGCAATGTATGATGTTTTAGTTCTACTTTATTTTTGTCTATGCACATTCAAAAACATCACTTACTTACAGTAGTAGTGATAAAGGAAACCAGAATTGCAAGAGAACCTATACACAGTAGCAGAAGGCCATTTTTAAGACTAGTATAGTCAATTAACATTATGAAAACCATGATGATATAATATAGTTTTCATGTTATTTTAGTACTTTACCATCTATTGAGTGTTGCAAAAAGAATTTTGTGATTCCCTTTTTTAGGGTGGGTTGATATTTCCAATACTTGTTTTTGCTGATAGCTATAGTATGACAGCAGATAGGTAAATTCATATACACACCACAAGTTAAGCTGCTTACAAACACATTTTTTAGCCTTTTGTGGCTAGCGTCATTGATTGCTATTATGAGAACCACAAACCACAAGTAACTATTGCCAAGGCTGCTGCTGCTACAGACACTATATGTGACTGTCTGTGGGAAAACCGTTCTTATCACCCATTTAAAAGTATCAAGAAACGTCGGTTTTAAATATTAGAGTGTTTTAGCTGGCCAGTGGTGGTAGCTACGCATACCAAATTTTCACACGTTTTACAGCAATTTCTTACCTTCCAGATCATCCACTGAAGAAGTAGCCAACAGCTAAGTTTCCCACAATTTTAGATAGTTTTTAAACCGAGGTTGTCTCAAAAATTGAAAAGGAACGTGTTGGGATGAATTAGGCCACGTTATGGGCCATTCAGGGCTCAGAACTGGCTAAAATGAAAGGAAATTTACAGCACAGGTCATTGTCCAACACCACAGAGCTGTACAGCCACACACAGCCATCTCCTGGTTGGCCAGGGCCCCATCAAGACTCCTGACTACTTATACGGCTCACCACTGTGCTTTAAAAAAGCAGCCAGAAAAAGCAGACCACTTTACTCTGGTCAACTGTGACAGTGAAATTTGATAGTGCATTCATTAAGCTTTGTGTCTGCATGAAAAAAATCAAACTTCCTGTCTTGGGGGATAAGAACGGTTTTCGCAGATCCAGTCACATAAACCACTTTAATACTTCATTCATTTGAATTCACACACACACACATATATATATATATATAGTTTGGATTTCCCATTGAAATTAGCATAGCAAATATTATGATGCTTATATCAATGATCAATCTTTAAAAGAATGATTAAAGTATATCCTGCCAATTGTATTGCTACACCACATGTAAACGGTAGATACTTAGCCATATAGCCACCCGGCTCTACAGTAGCCAATTGTAAATGAAATTAGTTTCGTGTTGTCTGCTTTGGTAAATATTAATATATTATTGTGGGTGCATGACCACCTGTAGTAGCTATACAGATGATCCAGTTAGACCACTTGAGTTTTTGGACATGACAAATGGTCCAGTAAAACCTCTTGTGGTATATAGACCATCTACAATGTGATACACCACAGACCATGGTAAAAAAATGTGACCTGATTTTTAATGTTTAAAAAAATAACACCAGCACACTTTCTGGCTAGCATATCAAGTCTGTTTTCTGGAATCAAGCTACTATACAGTAGCCTTGATAAAGCAACAGAGTGACTAAAGGCAATGTTATTGGCTTGACTGCCCGGTAAAAAGATGAAATCTGTGTATTCTGTATCATTGCAATGCATCCAATGGCACATGATGATACTCTAACCTAGCTTTACAGTAACTGTTTAATGGTGAAATCCATTTCAAATGGTCTCCAGTTTGGCAATATTATGGTAGGTGAACACCTGTATAGTAGCTATACAGATGATCCAGGTAGACCACTTGAGTTTCAGACATGATAACTGATCCCCTTGTGGAATAGACCATCTACAACATGATAGACCACTGCCATTCAAAATCTTACTATAAGCCCACTATTAGCTTCTCATCCTCCATTGTGAGCAGGCAGGCAGATTTCATTTTTTATTAAATAGATAAATGAATTAGATATTGTACTTGACTCAGAATGCAATATTCCTAGACTGCTCTAGTTACCAACTTTATAAGGTGCTGTATTTATTCAGCCACCAAATAATAAAATGGTACAAAAATTCTTGATGCAGTAACAAAAATGATGATGTGCATGGGATTCCGAAACTAAATAAAGTTTATAGTGGGCTATTCTAAAATGTTTTTCCGTCACCATATATATGAGTTGATGTATACAGTGATCCAGTGGAAAATTATCAATTGGATCACACGGGTTATTGCTGAATGCCAACCACAATATATAGAAAACTAATTGGAAACTCAGTGGTGTTCATGATGTTAATACAGAAGTGATGTCTTATGTATAGCTAACTGTCCACTACTTAGTTTTAACAAAGAAGCATGGACGCAGCAAACATCCCTATAATCAGCTCAGCAAATGGCAGCTACATATGAAGTGTCACACAGCTAATTTATTTTTACTGCTGTACAACACCAATGCATGCGGAATTATATGACACGATATGCATAGTGCAGTACAATAATATGGTGGTAATTGGCCAATTGTCCAGAGTCAGCTGGCAAATGTAAATTCGAGTAGCTTTCCACAGATTTATGAGTTGGTGATTATAACTGCGGATTATGGTCAATCGCTATGATGGCCAATTGATGATTTTGTAACAGAACGTATTGAATTATAGCACTATTTCTTCTTCTTGTGCTGGGGTGGCTGCTGCAGCTGGTAAGTTAACCAAGGAGCAGAACACCAAGAAGCTATAGAGAAGGAAGGGTGTGACTCTATCTATAAACCTTTGGTGTTTGGTTACACTTTTGCTCTTAGAACCCTTCAAACCATTACTGATCACACCACAGCCAGAAGTCGGGCATCTACCAGACAAGCTCAATAAACTTATTGCAGCAGCTTTTGGTTTCATTATGGACAAACAATAACTTTACGGTTTTGCGGTACTGGGTAGCAGTGTGAAGGCAGTGACTGAAGCCTCGATTGTACCTGTAAGGGTAGCTTTGCTTGTAGCTAGTACTGTTTTCTTTGTACTACGAAAGTTTACTGAAACCAAAGATTTAAATTTTACGGAGAAGATGAAAACCCAGAGGAGGTTGGACACGTTCACGTGAACTGTCCCTTAATTGCATTCTTTGATTTGGTATTTCACGTGATCGTCAATAGTAGCAATACAAAACTGGGATTCGCTGGGGATCGTTGATCGTCCTTCATGTAAGCTTCAACTGAGGCAATCACCCCGGTACTTTGTTTTGTAATCAGTGCTTGAAGTCCAGGTGAAGTGTACACTACTTCACCAGCTTGCACGTACGTATTCTCAAACGAAACATGAAATGATTCAGTGAGTTAATTCTGAGATCGCGATGGACTAACCTCTTCGACAAGAGGGATTTTGTGTAATTTGTTTTAGTGGCGCTTAAAGCGCTTCCTCTGATGAAAACTGGATGTTTTGAAAGTTGGGTAGCCATCTTTCATCTTTGGAAGTTCATAAACGATTTTGGCTCGTTACCTACCACTTTCGGCCAGCGAAGAATGACACATACGTACGTATTTAACACACACGACACCGGGGTAAAGCATAGATTATATTCCGGCCTACCCTAATGAAAGTAGCTCGGAAAGTAGACTCGACTTACCACGCTGACAATCCATGTGTATCCTATCACTTTCCACGTTACTCCACCTCACCTAGGAAATCATTCTGGGGGATGATTTAATTTGATTTTAATCGCCGGTTTCGCGGAAGTAAACAAACTTTCGCGGTTATCCTGCCTGAGTCGTTTTTTTGCATGAACATCAAATCAATCCCCTAGCTGTGTTCAACATGTGAGCTCGTCAACATGCTGGTATACTGCGACTCTGTAATGTGCTGTGCAGCTTTATGCCAGTCAATTCTACTGTGCTGCATAGTAGCGCTAGCACATGATAGCTATCTAGCTATAGCTACCTCATTCAATTCAGGTGTGCATTTGATGTACTATAAAAAAGGTCAGTATCTGATCACATCTCACATCTACCTTGTTATTATCTACTTTAGCTACCAGTAGAGACTGTTGCAAAGCATTTATATAGCTATGTTTGTCTATCAAAAATCAACGCATGAATTATCTTGATCTATTGGCAATTGATGTATGCATGCATTGCTACATCTATGCAGCGGAAAGTTAACCTTATAGCTTTTTGCTTCGATAGTTATTTAAGTAACTTGTGTTATGTATAAGTGCCAATTAAGTATATCTAATCCAAAACAGCCAAGCTGTAAAAAAAAAGTGTGGCCCTCAGAAAGGCTACGGTGAAAAAAAGATGGGAAATCCAAGGTGGCAGCCAAGAAATGGCTCTGATGGTAGGTTAATGGTAAAAATTTCAATAACAACAATTCAGGTGAATTTGGTGCCGCTTGGTCTTGGCACAAAATTCACCTGAATTGTTGTCATTATTAAAATTTTTACCATTAACCTACCATCACAGCCATTTCTTGGCTGCCACCTTGGATTTCACATCTTTTTTCACCATAGCCTTTCTGAGGGTTGCACTCTTTTTTTACAACTTGGCTGTTTTGGATTAGATTTCACTTCTTTTTGTATTTGTATACCCCAAAGCTGGCCTATGGCTGGCTTTAGGGCTTTTTAACATATCTTTTTTTTTCTTTACAACAAGAAGAAGAAAAGGTGATTTCTTTGTAGCTGAACTCTCTACAAGGTGATCCTTCTAGCTGATCTCTCTACCGGATGACTTGTTTGTAGCTGAACTCTCTACAGGGTGATTTGTTTGTAGCTGAACTCTCTACAAGGTAACTTCTTCTAGCTGATCTTTCTACAGGGCGATTTGTTTGTAGCTGAATTCTCTACATGACGATTTGTTTGCAGCTGAACTCTCTACATGGTAGTTTCTTTGTAGCTGAACTCTCTACAATGTAACTTCTAGCTGAACTCTCTACAGGGTGACTTGTTTCTAGCTGAACTCTCTACAGGTGATTTGTTTGCAACTTAACTCTCTTACATGGTGGTTTCTTTGTGGCTGAACTCTCTACAAGGTGACTTCTTCTAGCTGATCTCTCTACAGGATGACTTGTTTCTAACCGAACTCTCTACAGGGTGATCTGTTCATAGCGGAACTTTCTACTGGGTGAATTGTTTGCAGCTGAACTCTCTACATGATGATTTCTTTGTAACTATGATTATGATTACTGAAAACACAGTTACAAACTGATATGTTCAGGTAAGGAAAAAACATTACAAATCACATAGATGAAAGTCAGTTATAATTTATCTAAAAATACTTGTAGAGATTGGGATTCTATTGTGTCAGTTGGTAAATTGTTCCAATCGCGGTTAGATTTGGGGTAAAAGCTGAATTTATAATGATCTGTTCTAGCAAACGGAATCTCAAAATGGAAGGGGTGGTGGTGGCGGGTGGGATATGTGGTGTTGGTGAAATAATTTGGGACTGTTAAGACTGATGAGGAGTAAACAATGTTGTAGAATACTTTTAATCTAGTCACATATCGTCGGTGTTGAAGTGATGGCCATTGTAGATCTGCTAACATAGATGTAACACTACTGTTATATCGGTAGTCTGACTTGAACTCTCTACAAGGTAACTTTTTCTAGCTGATCTCTCTACAGGGAAATTTGTTTGTAGCTGAATTCTCTACAGGATGATTTGTTTGCAGTTGAACTCTCTACATGATGGTTTCTTTGTAGCTGAACTCTCTATTAGGTACCTTCTTCTAGCTGATCTGACTACAGGGTGACTTGTTTGTAGCTGAATTCCCTACAGAATAACTTGCAATGTAATATAATTGAGTAAATTATAAACGCAGCTGAATGCTCTATTAGGGTGACTTTTTTTTTTTTTTTTTGAAACCATCAGAATAATGATGAAATGACAAAATTACATACAGAGCCTCGGACACATGCGACTACAAAGATAAGATCCGCGTAGGCATGGCAAGGATACATACAAAAAATAATTAACTACAAAACTTAACTTAAAGTGTCCAGGTTGGATTACTACGTGCATAAAAGATTCTCTGAGAGGAAGTTATAGCCACAGCAGCTGCTCTATCAAGCAATGCTTTCGTCTTGGAAAAACTCAGATTTGAAACTCTTTTCATAGATGTTACTGTCTCTGTAAGGTAATGGCCAAGGCAACCAATTTCAACTGTGTGGTAATGACTAACAAAACCCAAGCGGTCAAGCTCAGCAATAATTTGCAGATATTCTGGCTTCTCCTGCTTACGTTCTCGTGCAGCAGAAAGGTCAGCACGAGAATTAAATGGGCAGGTAAGTTCCAGAAGTACAACAGATTTCATTTCTGCATTATATATAACAATGTCAGGTCGGTGAGAACACACTAGTACAGCAGGGGGAATGGTGGCAGGAGGAGAGTCAGACGCACGTTTGCCATCCAAATCAGCAAATATTTCTACATTATCCAATCAAGCTTGCAACTCAGACATCAAACATAATAAAACAGCATCATGACGAAAAGTAAACCTGCCTTGCTGCAAAGCCACAGGACACCCATTTAGCACATGGTGACAAGTTGGACTGTTCTATTAGAGTATCGAGATCTTGCATTTGCTACATGTAGTTGCCTTTCGAATCATAACTCAGTAGTTTGCAATCCGATTCTTCTGTACTACTGCAAGGACTTTCTATGATGATTATTTCTGCTGCATACTGATTTTCAGTTCGTTGCTCTAAGCGGTTTGCCTGGTAGACACGAAAACTAATAGTTATTTTACTCATAAAAATCGATCGCGTAATTTTGACACAGGTTGGGTTTTGTGTAATATCTCCATGGTCTTTATCCCGATTCCTTTCAAACCACAAAAACGCACTCCTACGATGGTTGCTCCATCTACATATCAATTTTCAACTGATTCCTCCAAGGGATTTACCCTGTAGGCGTGACAGACCTTCGACCTTATTTTACGCAAATAATCGGCCATAACTCCATGAATGTTCATTTTTTTTTTGAATGCTCATCGCATTCCTACCAAAGTTGGTACTGGTATCCGCCTTATAGCCCTTTACGTGTGCCAAATTTCATCCCGATTGGAGCACGCATTCGTGTTTTATGGCGGATTTTGCGAAGTGTGCGAAATGAAGATGAAGAAGAAAAAAAACGAAGACATTAAAACGAAATTTTGTTCGCTCGTATCTCGGAAATGGCTGGAGCGATTTTCTTCAAATTTGGTATGTAGACTCCCCTAACTGGCCGGCACTTCTCTAGCAAATTTGATTCCAATCGGAGTAGGGATCACAGAGCTACATAGGTGTAAAAATTTCGTATTCTTTCTTCCTGTTAATATATTCACGGTGTGGCGCGCCGGCTTCTTGGGCCGCACGACACACTACCGTGTGTCTTGATCCATGGCATGCAATAAAGAAATAATTGACAATTATTGCATTCTGTGACAATCGTTGACATTATAAAAGGTGATGTTTACTAGAGCAGCTGAGCTAAGCAACAAATTTTGATGAAATCATTCACTTTGTGATAAAAAGCACCAAATTTGGAAGTTGAGTAAGGTATAGTAAATCATTTGAGATACAGTGCCACGTCAAAATCATTGCTTTAGGGCATGTTTGGAAACTTTAAAACTAGGTTATAAGCCCACATAGGAAACCATACAAAATCTTTTTGTTTGAATAGCTGAATGTATCAAGACACACGGTAGTGTGTCGTGAGGCCCAAGAAGCCGGCGCGCCACACCGTGAGTATATTTACAGGAAAAAAGTAAACGCGATTTTCACACCTTTGTAGCTCCGTGATTCCATATCCGATTGAAACCAAAGTTGCTACAGACGTGCCGGATAGGTAGGGGAGTCCACATTCCAAATTTGAAGAAAATCGCTTCAGCCATTTCCTAGATACAAGCGGCCAAAGTTTGGGGTTTTTTTCTTCTACTTCTTCTTTTCGCACACTTTGCAAAATCCGCCATAAAACACGAATGCGTGCTCCAATCCGGCTGAAATTTGGCACACGTAAAGGGCTCATTAAGGCGAATCTCAGTACCAAGTTTGATAGGAATCCGATGAACAGTCACGGAGTTATGACCGATTATTTTCGTAAAATAAGGTCGAAGGTCTGTCACGCCCACAGGGTAAACCGCTTGAAGGAATGAGCTGAAAATTGTTATGTAGATGGAGTAACTATCGTAGGAGTGCTTTTTTGTGGTTTGAAAGGAATCCAGTTAAAGGCCATCGAGATATGACACAAAACCCAACCTATGTCACAATTACGCGATCGATTTTTATGAATAAAAAAACTATTAGTTTTCACGCCTACCAGGCAAACCGCTTAGAGCAGTGAGCTGAAAATCGGTGTGTAGCTGGAATAATTATCATAGAAAGTCCTTGCAGTAGTACAGAAGAATCGGATTACAAACCACTGAGTTATGATTCCAAAGCCAACTACGTGTAGCATATGCGAGATCGAAATACTCTAATAGAACAGTCACCCTAATAAAGCATTCAGCTACGTTTATAACTTACTCCATTATAGAATTATATGACATTGCAAGTTATTCTGTAGGGAGTTCAGCTGCAAACAGTTAATTTTATAGACAATTCAGCTACAAGCAAGTCACCCTGTAGAGAGTTCAGCTACAAATATGTTGCTGTAGAGATTCAGAACATTATAAGTCACACTGAAGAGAATTCAACTATAAACAGGTCACTGCGTAAAGGGTTCAGCTACAAAAAAAAGCTACCCAGTAGAGAGTTCATCTAGATCAGCTACAAACAAGTTACTTTATGCAATGTTCAGCTACAAGTAAGTCACTCTGTAGAGAGTTCAGCTACAACAAGGCACTCTGTAGTACAAACAAGTCACTGTGGAGAGAGTTCAGCAACCAATCAACAAACCACCATGTAAAGAGTTCAGCTTTACAAACAAGATATAACTCTATAGAGAGATCAGGTAGAAACTTAACAGATCACACTGTAGATAGTTCAGCTAGAAACAAGTCATCCAGTAGAGAGATCAACTAGAAAACATCACCTTGTAGAGAGTTCAGGTACAAACAAATCACCCTGCAGATAGTTCAGCTACAAACAAATCACCCTATAGAGAGATCAGCTAGAAGAAGTCACCTTGTAAAGTATTCAGCTACAAAGAAACCACCATGTAGAGAATTCAGCTATGAACAGATCATCCTGCATGTAGAGAGTTCAACTAGAAACAAGTCATCCTGTAGAGAGATCAACTAGAAGAAGTTACCTTGTAGAGAGCTCAGCTACAAAGAAACCACCATGTAGAGAGTTCAGCTGCAAACAAATCAAACTGTACAGAGTTCAGCTACAAACAAATCACCCTGTAGAGAGATCAGCTAGAAACAAGTCACCCTGTAGAGAAATCAACTAGAAGAAGTTACCTTGTAGAGAGTTCAGCTACAAACAAACCATCATGTAGAGAGTTCAGCTGCAAACAAATCACCCTGTAGTGAGTTCAGCTACGAAAGGATCACCCTGTAGAGAGCTCAGCTAGAAACAAGTCACCCTGTATTTTATTTTTTTATTTATTTAGGCTTTATGGTGTAAAAAACAAAAACACCAAAGGTCTGTTGGTAGCAACCAACAGCCATAAAATACGTACAATTAATACCAACTACTTAAGTAATTACATAATTTCATGGTTAAGATCATCATAAGTGATTAAAATTGGTAGTTGGAGGTTTAGTTTGGTGACTTCTGGAGCATGGACATAAGTAATGTAGAGTGCAGTTATTGTTTTCTATATAGAGAGATCAGCTAGAAGAAGCTACCCTGTAGAGAGTTCAGCTACAAAGAAACCACCATGTAGAGAGTTCAGCTGCAAACAAATCGAATTGTAGAGAGTTTAGCTACAAACAAATCACCCTGTAGAGAGTTCAGCAATAAACAAGTTATCCTGTAGAGAGATCAGCTAGAAGAAGTTACCTTGTAGAGTGTTCAGCTACAAACAAACTATCATGTAGAAAGTTCAGCTGCAAACGAATGACCCTGCAGAAAGTTCAGCTACGAAAAGATCGCCCTATAGAGATTTCAGCTAGAAGAAATCACCTTGTAGAGAATTCAGCTGCAAAGAAACCGCCATGTAGATAGTTCAGCTGTAAACAAATCATCCTGTAGAGAGTTCAACTACGCCCGGAACAGATCACCCGGTAGAGTTCAGCTAGAAACAAGTCACCCTGCAGAGAGATCAGCTAGAAACAAGTTATCCTGTAGAGAGACCAGCTATAGCTCACTTTGTATGTAGAAAGTTCAGCTACAAAAGTCACCCTGTAGAGAGGTCAGCTAGAAAAAGTCACCTTGTAGAGAGTTCAGCTACAAAGAAACTACCGTGACACGGTAGTTTCTTTGTAGCTGAACTCTCCACAGGGTGATTTGTTTCTATCTGATCTCTACATGCAGGGTGACCTGTTTCTGGCCGAACTCTCTACAAGTGATTTGTTTGCATCTGAACTCTCTACACGGTGTAGAGAGTTCAGATGCAAACAAATCACTTGTAGAGAGTTCGGCCAGAAACAGGTCACCCTGCATGTAGAGATCAGATAGAAACAAATCACCCTGTAGAGAGATCAGCTACAAAGAAACCATCCTGTAGAGAGTTCAATTACAAACAGATAACCCTATGGAGAGTTCAGCTAGAAACAATTCACCCTGTAGAGAGATCAGTTAGAAGAAGTTACCTTGTAGAGAGTTCAGCTACAATCAGGTAGAGAGTTCAGTTGCAAACAAATCACCCTGTAGAAAGTTCAGCTACGAACAGATCACCCTGTATAGAGGTCAGCTAGAAGGATCACCCTGTGGAGAGTTCAGCTGCAAACAAATCATCCTGCAGATAGTTCAGCTACAAACAACTCACCCTGTAGAGAGATCAGCTACAAACAGATCACCCTGTATAGAGTTCAGCTACAAACAATTCACTCTGTAGACAGATTAGCTAGAAGAAGTCACCTTGTAGAGAGATCAGCTACAAAGAAACCATCCTGTAGAGAGTTCAGCTAAAAACAAATTGCCCTATAGAGAGATCAGCTAGAAGAAGTTACCTTGTAGAGAATTCAGCTACAAAGAAACTATCATGTAGAGAGTTCAGCTGTAAAAAAATCACCCTGTAGAAAGTTCAGCTACGAACAATTATTCTGCAGAGAGATCAGCTAGAAACAAGTCATCCTGTAGAGAGACCAACTAGAAGAAGTCCCTTTGTATGTAGAGAGTTCAGCTACTAAAAACCACCCTGCAGATAGTTCAGCTACAAACAAGTCACCCTGTAGAGAGATCAGCTAGAAGAAGTTACCTTGTAGAGAGTTCAGCTACAAAGAAACCATCATGCATGTAGAGAGTTTAGCTGCAAACAATTCACCCTGTAGAGAGCTCAGCTATGAACAGACCACCCTGTAGAGAGATCAGGTAGAAGAAGTCACCCTGTAGAGATATCAGCTAAATACAAGTTACCCTATAGGGATCAGTTACAAACAAATCACCCTGTAGAAATATGTGTTGGAAACAAATCACCATGTAGTGAGTTCAGCTAGAAACAAGTCACTCTGAAAAGAGTTCAGCTACAAACAATGAGGGTTTCAGCTACAGTTCAGTTATGTATAAGAAGTCACCTTATGACCTACAGTATATGATTATCATTCATTGTTAAATATACAAATATTTTTAATCAGGCAAAAAAAACTGTACACATTATTTCTTCCTTTGTTCCACAATCCCTGCAGAAAAGAAAAAAAAATTAAAAGTAAGCACCAAAACCAGTTAATGGCTGGCTTTGTGGCTTGCAATACAAAAAGAAGTGATATCTAAACCAAAAGAGCCAAGCTTTAAAAAAAGAGTGTGGCCCCCAAAAAGGCCAGGATGAAAAAAGATGTGAAATCCAAGGCGGCGGCCAAGAAATGGCTGTGATGGTAGGTTAATGGCAAAAATTTTAATTACGACAATTCAGGTGAATTTGGTGCCGAATCCTAGCGGAGGAGGCAACGCAAATTCACCTGAATTATCGTAATTAAAAATTTTTGCCATTAACCTACCATCACAGCCATTTCTTGGCCGCCACCTTGGATTTCACATCTTTTTTCATCCTGGCCTTTTTGGGGGCCGCACTCTTTTTTTACAGCTTGGCTGTTTTGGTTTAGATTTCAAATTTACAGGTGCAATCAGAAAATCTGTCAAAATGTGGTAAAACTGTTATTAAACACTTCTAATGGAGCCAATATATTTCAGTGTGGAAAGTACAGGCACAATCCAATAGAAATAATATATTGTACATCGAATACCTTGACTTTTCACAGTTCTTAATATTGCAAGCTAATGACCTAGATTGACACCTCCCTTGATCAGCTTTTGAATGTGATCATCCCTTGCTTGTCTATGCAGATGCAAAGTTTCGACATATTTACTATTGAGTACTTTTGTAGCTTCTTCAATACGATTTTTGTTGGTTTTATTTGTCAGGTTCTTTGAGAATATGATTGGCAATTTGGCACCATGTCTATTATGAAATAGGCAAATATTGTACCAAGTTTGGTGCTCTTATCAAAAAATGGACATTTTTTTTTTGCTTATAGCTGTTCCGCTATAGGGGAATTGACTGTACATAGGCTTATATTCAGTTTTTGCTGCAGTAACAATAACAGCCCACATAATCACCATCAGTGGCTGGGGACTACATCCACAAAAGCCCACATCTGTGGCTCTTTACTACCATTAGAAACCATCTTTGGAAAATCCTTTATATGTCCATATACATTTCTCCTAGAAACACTGGTTCTGTGTGCATGTGTTAGTTGTTCAAAATGTGTTAGCTACAAGTAGCTGTCTAATCTTCACCGATGAGTGGCTCTTGATATTCCAGATAATTATAAGCTTTATCAGGTGGCACATTGTTTAATTCACGATGAATTTGTGGTACATGGTTTAGTCTGTTGATCCATCTTATAACATTGTTGACAATGTTTGTTAACGTGTACATGATCATTCCACCACACACATTAGTAATGACATGGTATATGATGATTATCACTAACTGAACTGCAGCAATCATAATCATTATGTCGACACCAACACTATGATAACCAAATGAGAATGTATACAATATTAACAGGTTAAGTAAGAAAATTGTTTCATTATAATGTTTTGCTTTCTCTTTGAATGGGATGAAATCAGCATGAACAGCTATAGTTATGGCAAGCAGTATTACACCAATGGAAAGGTTGACATTTCTGTCCAAAGCTGATAATCCAAAGAAAACGGCTCTCATAACTAGTTGTACACCAGTCCAGTAATAATATTTGTACTTGTGTGGACCTTGGAATGCATCAATAAGTGGTTTAAATCGGTTTATCAGCTTAAACCTTGACAGCACCTTAGTGAAAATAAGGATTGCATTAAATAGTAACAGTATTATGAACAGTATGAGGCAAACTACGAATAAAATAGTATGCTTGAAACCAAATAAAGTTATATTAGCATCCACTGCCCACACTAATCTGGTATGTTTACTGGGAAGGTGAACGATAGTGGAGTAATAGAACAAAACACTTGAATTGGTATGAAGGACTTTAGTATAGGACAATAGGAAGAGTGTAGCAAGTATTGGTAGGGCTCTGCAAGCTGTGACCCTTTGTATTCTAGTTGAATGACGACTTGCTATGATGAGTGATGTAGCAATGATGATGAGATATGCAGGAAATACTAATTGTAGCCACATCTTAGCATAATCATCCATACCATTGTAGAAACACGTTTGAATACCCAAATCAAGATTAGCAATGGAAATAAATATATAGGAAGGTTGAATGGAATTATTCACTGGGAAGAACACGTGACTGTTAATACTGATGATATTAACATACAAAACAAAACCATTAATATCTCCATCAGTTACTGTGAGGTTGAGAGTGAAGAGTAGCAGGACTAACACAAGACCTGCAATTGCAAATGGTATAATGAGAAACAAGTAGTAGTTGGAGTTGCTGCAGTCTTGGCATTGAGAGGAACCAAATACAGTACTGAGACCTTGTTGACATTGTCCACACAATTGACCAGATCTGTTAAACTGGCACTGTGAGTTAAGAGTTGAGAAGTTAAGTTGTGTTGGGTGAGGTAGACAATATCGTAATGGACAATGAGGAGATACGCGATATTGGTATGAGTTGTTAGTGATGATAGCAGATAACCAAGCATTGGCAGGTCGTAGTATAGCTTGATAGTTAATATCACAAGTAGTGATTGATAGTTGTTTTGAATTTAGAAGTGGATCACATGTACATGTTCCATTTAGTTGGGCAAAACCAGGTGGACAAGATAGAAAATTGATTAAAAATATATTATAATGACTTTTTTCAGTAAATGCTGGGTTTCGTATTGCTATGAACAACTCGCACCAATATGTGTAATAACTAAAGTCACTATGAATGATAGTATACTGAGTAGGTGTACAATGGTTGTATAGCAGTTGATTTACCTCATTAATTTTAACCAAATTACATGCAGTTTCTGGAACTATACTTTGTTCTGTTTCTATTTTAATAAGTGATGGGCTATTAAATATACGTAGCTGGTGCTGGTTTAAGGCCAACTGTTGTGTAAGTGTTTGTCCAGGATAGATAGTAGCTAGTACATGAGTATGACAATCTGGGTAACTATTATTTATACAGCTACAAATAACTCTTTCATGTGTAAATAAAGGATGATCTGATTTGATGAATTTCCTGTACACATCATAAGGCTTTGTTGTAGTAAATGCTGTACCGGATAGCCAATAACAGTGGATCATTACATGCTGAAAGAAGTCAGCTGATCTGTCATTGTTAAGAACAATGGAGTAGTTTAATGGTGATCCAATTGCAAAGTCAATATCAAGATTATCTCTTTCACTGATAAATTGAAAATAGCACGGTGGATAGAAGCTATGCCTTATTTTGTGAAGTGGTGGCGTATAATTGTTGTTGGTTATATTTACAAGAGTGTTTTCTTGAAGCACAATATATCTATCTTGATTTCTGCTTTGAAAGAATTGACACATTTCAAATGCAATAAAAGCCCCTTCATCAAAGTTTGATTCAGAAAATTCAATGTAATTATGAAATATAACATTACCATCTTCTTGGCATAGAGAAATAATTGCATTATGCAGTACAATGTTAATTTGTGTGAATACCACTGGACCTTCTAACAGTAGTAACGTATTTGATATATCTATCAAAGAATTTAGACTGTTCATAGAAGAAAATGTTGTGTTTGAAATGGAAATTTTAGAAATCTTTGTAAAATTCAAACCATAGCAATTAGCATATAAGTGAATAAGGTGTTCATATCTACCATTTTTGAAAATACAGTTTTTTATCTCCACATCAGTGATAATACTTTCTATACTGATCAATACTACCATCCTCATATAGAAATGGTATAAACCTTCTACATTGCTGTCATAGAATTTACTGTTGGTAAATTTAACTAGGTGGTGTGCCGCTGTGCAAGATACTGAAGATGAGACTTTAAAATAGAACACTTTCGAATAAGTTGTTTGAGTTATAAAGCAATAGTTGATATGGATTAAGTTTCCAAACTTGTTTTGAGTTAGCTGTGACTTAAACAATGTCTTTTCATCCAAAATGCTAAACTTTGAGTTGTACACTTCAAACTCCACTTTGTATAGCTCTTGATACATAAGCACCATAATTATAGTATTACCATGTACATCCTCATCAGGTACAATGTGATAGTCTTCTATCAATAGTTTATGATGTTTTCCTTGCACTATAGTCTCATTGTATTTTACTATTATTCCATTACATGTTAAATCTGTGAATACAGAGCTGCCCAACACATTTACTGCTCTTAAAGCATATCTATTCCTTGACGGTTGTAATCCTCCAAATAATGCTACATGAGCTAGTTGAACGTTGTAAGAGTGCTCAAGAAGCAAATCATTTTTAAGTGTACTAGAGTATTGTTTTGTACAATTGTTAATCGTGATATGTTTTATTACCAAGTTGGTAACATTTGTTAATACAATACCAATTGATGAGTTACACTGGATGATGGTGTCTGATGCTGTTCCATTAGTTGTACTACCAATGAGTGAAATGTTGTGAACACTTTGTATGATGAGATCAGTGTGAAGGTGATGTAGTCCTGGCAGGAAGAGTATTTGAGTGTTAGAGGTGAAGTATTTGGTGGTATTGAGCATGTAATATTGTAGGCAATGACAATGATGACATGTAGTGTTAGGATAGTAGTGATCATCAGGTGTCACAGTGTAGACAGTACAACCTGTACTGTGTAGTAGTGAGAGCAGCAGGACCAGTAGGATAATCATGATTGCAACTGTGTAACAAGTAAATATATACACTTATGCATGTAAATTATAAATAGGTTCATATACACATGCACAACTCTATATTAAATAAGTTATAACATGGCCACGAGGGATTTGCCTGATAAATATTCCCAAGCCTGAGGGCCACAGGCCACAGGCCCCGAGGGCACGGGCATATATATCAGGCAAATCCTGAGTGGCCATGGTATAAGTAATATATACCACTTGGGTATGTTCACCTAATAGGTGAAGGAAGACAAACCTGCATTCACCACATAACTTTTATTAGTGGGGTAGCTTAGCAAAATTATTGTTACAGGATGGATAAAAGTACCATTTTTGGTACACAAGTTCTTCACAGTATACTTATCAATATTAGAAGGGGTGCCCACCAAACCTAATTATGTGTGGGCTGAAAATAAAATTGCCATCAAGTAGCCCCAGTATAGCACATTCACGGTATGCCATCAGTAAATTTGAATATGGAGTGAAATAAGATGTATATATGTTCACAACTGTACACGTGCTTTGGTTAATGCTTCAACAAGCATTTGGACTGTAGTTAACAATACACAAATTTTGGCTCAAGCTATAGCTCATGGACACCATGCAGTTTGGTAATGACTGTTAACATTAGACCCATAAAGAAGACTACTCATGATCAGATTACTGGCATAGTTACATGTAAAAGTTAACTTACAGTACCATTAATTTTACTGATTCAGTTGACAAGTTTGTACGTATTGAATGCCATGTAGGTATAATTCAAAACTAAGTGCATTTCACTCCATATTCAAGTGTATGATATACCGTAAATGTACTATACTGGGGCTACATATATGGCTATTTTGTTTTCACCCCACACATAATAATTAGCGTTGTCTTTATACAAGCTAGTTTAAAGATGCAAGAGTAGGTTGTTCAGCAATTTGCTGAAAAACCTACCTTTACATCTTTAAACTAACTCGTCATAAAGACTACTAAATCTTTCACATTGCTGGAAACTTCAATAGGAAATTGATGTATAAAAATTGTCTAGAATCTAGACAGCTTTCTTGGATGGCTACTATAATTACACTTGCCACCAAACACACATTCTTGCTTTTTTCCTTAAAAACAAAAAGATAGGTTCTAATATTGTAACATAGGCCTTCTTTTCGAAATTGTCTCAACATTTTAGAAAATGCATTTACCACCAGTACCTAAGCGAACTAATAATCTATATCAATGTTTGAGCCACAAGTGGCTATAGCTCATAAGACACACACTATACTACAAAAAGATGACTATGGCATTTCAAGCATTTGCTTCGCATTGGCCTATAAAAATTTCCTGGGTATACATATCTACATGCTGTATTATTACTATGTGGCATGCTTAGCCACAGAACCACCACCACTTTAGTCATGATACAATGTTCAGTTGTAAACTATAGATTGCATGGAGGATCATAAGCTCTGAAGTAACCACGTGGACAATTCAGTCGTGTTTTTTGTTTTGCATTTTAAGTACCTCCATTTATAACCAGGTATGTACTGAGATATACTGTATATGTTTAAAAGTGTTCACCTTTTTGAATCTTGAGTTTCCTTTTATACTGTCTATTCATGGGACACTCTTGTCATTTCATCTTAATTGCATGGTGGTAAAATTACATTTTGTGTGGTCAAAACAGGGGGACCAACTCAAAGAGGTTGTAATAAATTACAGCAATGCAGTAACTGAAAGTACTTACAAAAACTCAAAAAAATGCTTACAAACTAGACATCCCCAGCATGATAGGTTTCTATAGATCATCAACATTATGTCGCATATAAATGTTAGTTGGAAGTACACCAAAGATGAAAACTGTTCTAATATTTTCACTATGCTGTGCTACCATGAAACTTTCATGGTACTTGCAAGTTTAAGGACAAAAATTAAACTTACTGCACACTGCATAAGCAACTTAAGAGGAAGCACTGCTTTCCTTACCCCTGTACTCTTAACATGCTACAACCCAGAGAGTGGGGGATATGGTAGCTTTGGAAATAAAATTACACAGTGAAGTTTGCATAATACAGCAGATTTGGATGCCATTCTGGTGTATGGAGTCATACTGCCTGGGAATATTTTAGATTATAGAAGGTCTGATATAGCATGTTAGGCTGTTCTTATTGTGTTTTTACCAACAAACTATTATCTATAGCTTTTAAAAGAGATATCTGTTAGTAGTTGACTGCTCTATTAGAGTATTTAGATGTTTTGCTATAGACAGTGACCAATAATAATGGGGGCGTGGCACCTCTTCTACAAATGGCCCAAATATTTCAAAAAACCATCTGAAAAAAAATTTGTGCTTTTATCTGCTTCGTAACAATTTCCTCAAAATTCAATGCTAAACTACCCCACTATATATAGAGGTTTACAAGCATCGATTGTGGGTTAAATTGTGGTCACAAAAAGAAATGATTGTGGGTTTCACTAGTTGTAGCGATACTATTTTAAACCAAATACCCACTTTGTGGATGCCTATAGTAACCTAAGGTGCTAAAATAAATACTTGGGTGTATAGGTTGGGAATGTCTGGGCATCTTTTCATGCAGTTGAAATGTACTGTGTAGAAAAACAATCCCCATATTGCAAAACAATTTATGATATCACCCTGTGGTTAGGGCGATATCATGATAGCCCTGACCACAACTGCTGAGGCAGTTATAAAGCATTGGTTCCCTTTGATTATTTATATAGAGCTGCTTAAAGTTTTGTATTGTGGGTTTGAATAGAACTGCATAAAGTTTTGCATTATGGGTTTGAGTTTAACATGTTGGTTTACAGTGTTGGGCAAGTTAATTACTTTGTAAAAGTAATTAGTTACATATTACTTGCAACTGAACTGTTTAGTAATAGCTATACCATAGCTGCGAGGGATTTTGCTGATATATACACCCAAAGCCCGAGGGCCGCAGGCCCGAGGGTGTATATGTCAGCAAAATCCCAAGCAGCCATGGTACAAGTGATATATATCACTTGGGGCACACTCACCTAATAGGTGAAAGAACTAATGAGAACTCATCCCATTTGTTTTATACAGTAGCATCTGAAGATCGATTGTGGTTTTAATAGCGTGGGCTAATAGCCATCAAAACGTTGTCCATACGTTAAAACGTCATTAATACGTTACTATGCTTCAACACGCAATGTTAGAAAACCTGCGATTGTGGGATGGAGTTTATATTGTTATCATTTTTGTACTAAGTTAAGCCAACTAACTTCGCTATTGGGACAGTAATTAAGTTATTATATTAAGTTAAGTACTTAGAACTGTAAGTTACTAGCCTATTTCAAAGTAGCAGTAGTAGCTTTGCTGTTCCGTGGTCTGTTCAAAGGCTGATACGCGGTGGGTAGAAATGTACGCATCCACAATCGCCCAAACAATTATTTTGTGCCTTCATTATCCTTTAGTAACAACCAACTACTCTATCTTAGCCTATGTACTAAGCTTAGCAACCTCTACAAAACCGAGTCCCACAATACAAAGCTCTATGTCACTCAATATAACAAGTCAAAGTGCATCGATTCTTTGAACTGGCTGGGTATCAAAGTCATTGACAAACCGCTTTCCCATGATATTGCCCGGGCAATATGCGAGTTAAACACTGAGCGGCGCCTTTGAACGCCCACGCTAAAGTGGTATATTACATATTATATTATTTTGTGTCCACAGCCTTAAGCTGTCACATGTGAAACTACCACCTTATCACGTAACATGATTGCGTTGTTGGACAATGTGCAAATCTTGGTTATAAGTAAGAAGCTGGTGAATAAGCTTCATTCGGTAGGCCTTGTTACATCATTGTGGCTAGGCATTACTCAGAGGATAACTAACAAAATTAGTAACTTCGTTACTTGTAGTAATAATATTATGCAATATTATACTCGTTACAGTAACTATATTACTTAGGTAATGCGTTACATTTGTAAGTAAAGGTAACTTGCGTTATATTACCTGTTTTTTATAGCATATTTCGTTATATTACTTTGTTACCACAAAAGTATATAATAATATTATGTAACGCGTTCCTCCCAACACTGTTGGTTTAGTTAGGCTAGGCAATGTTTTGAAGGAAAAAAAACTGAGTAAGTCATAGTTCAGATACTAGGCATCACTGAATAATCGTTTTTGCAATGTGGGGATTGTTTTTCTACACAATACATTTCAACTGCATGAAAAGATGCCTCAGACATTCCCAACCTATACACCTAGTTTTTTTTTTAGCACCTTAGGTTACTATAGGCATCCACAAAGTGGTTATTTGGTTTAAAATGGTATCACTACAACCAGTGAAACCCACAATCATTTCTTTTTGTGCCCACACCTTAAACCCACAATCAATGTTTACAAACCTTTGTATAAAATTAATGTGGTGAATGCAGATTTGTCTTCCTTCACCTAGTAGGTGAGCATACCAGTAAATGCATAGTCTTAGCATGTGAAACTTCGTATTGTGCATACACATGTGTGTTCTATATTTCTAGCTACCTATCTTAACCAAAACATGTAAAACATAACACTAGAAAACAAAGTTACTTATTAAGCTGGTATGATTAAGAACCCAAGCATTGGTAAAAAGCCTTTACTTGAAAGCATATTAGCTAATCTAATAGAATTGCATAATATAGTTTTAAATAATATTGTAGGAACAGAAGTAAACAATCATCATGCAAACAACACTCTGCTTTATCAAATACAACCAGTTCCCAGTTATAATTATCTTTTGTCTCTTACAGCATGCATGATCTGGTAAATACATACCATTTCTTGACTGCATATATTGTCATTAAATCATATGTGGTTTATAAGACAGTAGTCATACGTATGTACTAGTATAAGTGATATAAAGTTACATGATGAACATAATGTGTATAAATCATACAGTATAGTGATATTTTACTTACAGCTAATGCTATATTTCCACTGGCAACTTCTAGCTAGCCATTATACTTTCTGTTGACAGTCACACAGGCAATTAAACTTAAACAAGGAAGCAACTTTACAGTATGTTTTCAGTTTAGTTACTATATAAGTAATAATCTAAGTTTTATTGAGCGAATGGATAATACATAAAAATAGTAATTGAAATAATGTAAACATGACTTTCCAGATGCCATTGTGTTATTGTTAATACATTTTCACCTTGTTTATTATTCTAGTCATAAATACCTTTACAATACTGGGCTACACAATAACATTTCTCTGGTCAGGCTTGTTCAAGTGCTTCGTACAATCTTGCAAGCTTCACTATACAGCTAAGTTCACCGGCCGAGTGAATAGCTATAGCCATACTTGTCAATCTTACTAAACAATAAAACATACTCTACAACACAAACCTAACACACAAACACAAACAGCTTGTTATTCACTTTCTATACTGTTCCACTCCAGTCAACCATTATCTGTTTCATTATTCTCTTATTGGTATAGCATTAGCTACATTTAGAGCCCGCATTCAGGATTCCATTAATGATATACTATTTCTTTAGTATGCTGTTTGGAGTTTATTCATTGTCATGTTAAATAACATAATTATTCTGTTGATGATTACTTAGAGCTGTCTTATCAAGAAGACTATTGCTAAAATTATGTTACCTGATAGCTAACAAATGAAGGTTCATCCCATTTGTGTTGACAAATAGTGCCACTCAACGCATGCCACAGTGTGACCATGAGGAAGCAAATACAAGGCTTGTTGTTCACTTAGTTGATGCATTGAAGGAAGGGCTGAGCACCTGTCTATAGTATGCACTATAGACACAGATGATATTGCCATCCTTGTTGGAAAATTCCCCTTTTTAATTATGATGCAAATATTTGGGTGATATTTGGTGTTGGCGAAAACTTTGATTTTGGCATATAAGCACCAGTTCCAATTTGGGTGAGAATAAATCTATTGCATAGTTTTACAGGCTGCAATACTACATGAAGAGGGAGAAAGATAGCTTGGGAAGCTATCTTTCAAGAAAATATTTCAGATAGCACTGCAACCATATGCAAATTTTGATGCTGAATCTCCACATATCAGGATGTTGGAAAGATATACAGTTCTTTAATACAAAAAGTAACATGATGGGACATGTAAACATGTAAATAAAGTAATGGGGTTGTTTTGTAAGGAAAATAAATGAATGGACCACCAACGTCAGATGGTCTATACTGCAGCATGTCAAAAGAGCCACTTATCAAGCTTGCATTTAGTCGCAACTCTCAACACAGTAGGCCTACACCAGAGTCTTTGGGATGGAAATGGGATGAACATGGTATAGAATGGATTCCTTTTTGGACTACTCAGCCAATAGCTTTCATTGTATGCGTGGAGCTGGCTAAATGCAGTTTTAAATGTGAGACACCAGGTGTAGCTGCAAAAAAAAGCCATTTGATTATTATAAGTAAATGTAGCTGTTAACTTGAAAACTCTGATTATTTTTGTAAAATAATGAAAAAGTTGACTATGTTGTCAGATGGCTTGGAAAGCTATTCCAAGCTTTCCAAGCCATCTGTTTCCTTCTTCTATCAACCTGATGTAGTATCGCAGCCTGTAAAAGAGCAATGCAATAGTTGGTATACTAAAAAAACATTTTACAAACACCCTATGCCACCCAAATATTTGTATCAGAATTTACTGTGGAATTTTCCAATGGGTGTACCCATTCACTGGACTGGACTACTGGACTCTTTGTTTGTTTTCTTGACTACTGTTTTCTTGCCAGACTTAACCACAAAAGTTTTTCAGAAATCAGCACATTATTTACAAAAACTATAGTACAGTGTAATTCACTTTCGAAAATAGTTTGCCTACTTCTAGTAATGATACAAGCACTATGAACTGTTAATTCATCTATCCATCTTCTTTTGTAAAAGAGTACACAATCCACACATTGACACAAGTTTTACACCTATATAATCATGTCCCCTTATGAGGGTAAATTACATGAGTTTGAGGTGGAGCCAAGAACGAGTGATATCATCTGAGTATAGTGCATGGGAGTCTATGGATATTACAGTGAGTACATAAAAATATATAACAAGGGCGGATCTAGGATTTTTTGGGCTAAGCTGGACAGGGCATAGGTAACTAGCCAGACATTAGAAGATACCAAGCCTTCTCACAAGACCCTAGTTGTAAGATTCATGTAGTATCCATGGTCAAATCAGCTTTTTGAAATAGTGACTGCATTAGTGTATGAAGCATGCCAACCTAGGAGGGTTTGGGGGCATGCCCCCCAAGAAATGTTTGAAAATTAGACTCTCTAAAGGTGAATCTGAGAGTATTTTAGCAATTTTTCAGTGGAAAATAGTGGAATTTCAGTTTATTATGTCATTCAAATTTTACTTTTCCATTAAATCAAGACTGATTGCAATATACATGGAGTATAGCTACGTATCATGCATGCATGATAATCTTTTCATTTGTAGCTACCAAGCATTTAGATATAGCTAGCTATATGTCATTATGCATCAGTTCCTCTTAGCCATGCTCTAATCAGCTAAATCTGTGAGGCAGAAAAATGTATAGCTAAGTAGTAGTGGTGTTGAACGTCATAATTATTAGTATGCATGCTCCTTAGCCTAGTGAAAAGCAGAATGCAGTGAAGGGTACTAGTAGCTATTAGCAAGTCCACTGGCAATCCTTAGCAAAGTACAACTATATTTGCATTTATGGGATTTCTGAATTTGTTGTTGTGATAGTCAACTTATTATATCTGCTGGGTTATGAATACTGAACTATAGGCTAGCTACAAATGCCAGCACCACATTAACCCACAGCATGCATGGGGTCATATCAGTAAATGATACAAATTTTACATTCAAAGACAAAAGTGGGTAAATATGCTATATAGCTGCCTTATGAGACTGCAAATTACCAAAAGACTACTAACAGTTTGCTGAGTTGGTAACTAGCTACATATTATACTTGAAGCTGATAAATCTAACCAATTAAACCAACTAACAGTTTTTGAATGATATAATTCATTTAAAATATAAAACTACACTAATCACCTCTTATAACCATAGTGGAAAATACTGCTAATCATCTGAATAAATAAACCCAATGGCGGATCCAGGATGGGGCATTTGGGGCAAATGCCCCCCCCCCCCTTCAAGAAATTGCATACAAGATCGAGATACTCTAATAGAGCAGTCAATTACTCTAATAAAGCAGTCACAATGTTCATGAGGCAGTGTAGCTTACCTATGAAGCTATAAATAGGATTTTATTTTACATAACAGATGTGATATAGTTGGGAAGGATAACTAGCTATTATTGTCGTGACCTTTTTTTTTTTTTTTTTTTTGGTCTTCAACTGGTTTTCAGCAAGTTTTTTTGGTCTTCAACTGTTTTTCAGAAAGGTGCCCCCCCTCTTTCCAAACTCTGGATCTGCCCCTGAAACCTCCCAATAAAAACTTTTGTAACTGGAGATGCAACCCACAATCGAAACTTGTTTTTGAAGAGCTCTTGAGGAAAAGGAAGCTATATTCTCCTGGAACAGAGTTGAACAATAGGTATAGTTACATAGACATTATTTGTGTTGGTAGTGATGCATAGTTCCTGAAATAAGTCTGCTTTTGATACACATAGAAGATTTAGGGTTTTATTGCCCCCCCCCCCCCCCCAAATCCTTAGCACCCCCCCTTAAATCCGCCCCTGTATAACATCATCTATTTCAGCAGTCCACTCATTTACTATAACTTTGCTGGCTCTTTGGTTTATAATGCTTGTAAATTGTAAATAGCAGTGTTACAAATTAGCCAGAGAAATGCTTCTCGCTGTAGCTACACACTTTCAAACAGGAAGTTAAGGCTGTGCACATTTGTGAAAAATTGCATTTAGTGTGGCAAGAGTTCAAACAATTAATTATGAACTCATACTGTTAAATAGACAAGACTACAGTTAGTTGTATCTGCATGCCCTTTACATTAAGGACCCTGCGTGTGTGTAGTATACAAAGTAATGGTTAGCTAATCAGTTATAGTGTTTGATAAACAAACTTTATGTGAGTCCAGCAGTGAATACATATATGCCCTTTTCCAAGTTGAGGATGACAATGATATCTGTGTCTGCAGTACATAATAGACAAGTGTTCAGCCATTTCTTTGATGCATCAACAACAAGCCTTGTCCACCTATGAACTGTTTTATGTAGTTAGCTGGCTATACACATTATTGAAGCTATGCATGTCATATACCTACGTATAACTAACGGAATTACTTATATAATAATGTTTTGATTTCTAATAACTATTGACTTTTCAATGCCTGTCATTTTTAAGCATTGCTCACAATTTAGTATTGTGTAGTTTTTGCTAATCAGTCTTGAAATCTGTGCAAAAAATGGTTGTTAGCTACACCACTGAGTGTAAATTACTTCATCCATTTCCAGTCAAATTTCTTTTCGTGATCAAGTGTGAATTGCCAGTGAGGTGGCTTAACATGAAGCTTAAATATGCAGCACACACATACTGTGCAGTGGTATACTGGGAATCACCACAAAATCATATCCATAAATTTAATGGTGCTGTAATAATTAGTGTTCTGCAATACAGTACATTTTGTGTATCACGTATCACCATCAATAAACTGTTCGATACGATACTGTATCACGATACTATAATGAAGTGGTCACGACTAGTTATGACTGGTATGGCATATTAGCTAATAGTTGTAACAATATCCAATTTATCTGAGCCAACACTGATTCTACATTCACTACATGTGTATAGTTTATCAGTGAGTGATGATAAACTACAGAATAGCTAGTGTGTTTAGTATGAAACCACATCTCTACCTAATACCTGCCTCTATTACACCACCCAGACAATTAACTACCACAAACGTTTTAATGCATGTTCCCACAAAGGCTTGTCTGGATTACCCCGCGTTTTGATGAGTTATCAAGATGGCTGAGTATCAGCAGATTGTTTACTGCTTAGTGGTGCAGTTCTTTATACTTGAAGTATAACCATATAGAAGACCCGGGTAAGAATATTTTATTCATAACAGGCGTTAACAGCAGCACTAATACACACGCATTTGTATGGCTTCTTGTAATGTTGTTTAAAGCACAGGTAAATAGAGAGGCTTTCTTTTTGAGTATCCAGATCACTGTTACAGTAATAGAGCAATCACTGACTGTTTCTAGAAAACTTCAATATATCGATATTTTCTAAGTGCAGTATCGTATCATGATACATATTTGCTGTATCGATATATTGCCGTATCGATATGTATTGCAGATCCCTAGTAATAATACACATATCAGTATGGTTGCTATGTAGTGTGGTTGTTATGCCAAACTGACAATATTCACTGTGCAGTGTTAGTTGTGTTGTTACTGATTTTTTTGTGCATGCTTTATATTTCAGCACTTTACAGGTGACATATTTGTTTATAGCACTGATAGTAGCTGTTTAAACAATTGAATCTGTTTAGTACTGTCTAAGTGCCACTCAAGTTTTTGTATGTTCACTAGTTTGTTCATGTAACATGTGCATGCAAATAAATACTCACTAAATTACTGTATAATGTGGCATGCACATGAAACCACAGCCACACAAGCAGAGGTCAAGTCACAAGTCACGTACAGTGTGGGTGAGGCTAACATGTGGCTTTGTTTACGGTGAATTACGTACTTATCTAGTTATGGGTAGTGGGAAGCTAGGATATTCAGTTTCAAAATCCTATGTATATGACCTTTAGAAGTTGCATAGGAATAACTATAGGCACAATCTTTTCAGAGAAAGATACTCTGGACTTAAAATTAGAAGGGTAAGAGTCAGTTAGTCAACTGGTGATCAACTTGATGACCAAGCAACACCTACAACTAGGCACCCAAAACCAAATTAACTGGCCATTCTTTGCAATTTTGGTAATACTGTTTGGTCATGCACTTGTGATAGATAGATACTCTCAAAAGTGGCATAATTAGTGAGGTCACCAGCTAAGGGTAGGTGAAGCTAATTATATTTACATTCAAACTTACTTTTTGAAGTAGCATGACTAACAGGAAGGAACTTCAATTTCAATCTCCTATAAATGTAGAATGTTAGCGGACTTGAGCATGCACCTCACAGTTATTTCACTATATTTGTGTAGCTAACTACTAACAGTGTCATACTGTGGGACATCCATGATGCACTGTCGTTGTATGGTGCATGCATCATCAGATGAAATTCACAATACAAACTATAAATAAAATACCTATACCCTACAGTTATGCTGCTCATAAATGTCTTGTACTTAGCAGTTGTCTTACGTACATTCACACAGAAGTGTTGTACTTGATCATACAGTATTTCTCAGACAATGTATTAATGATGTATCAAGTCCTAACTGGGGTACAATTTCTCAGAATAGTTGACATACTATAAGCTATACCAATACAGCTACTTATTATTATTATGATATTTCAAACAAACATAAGTAGTTATAATGATGGCGTTCAATTGCAAATGCCTCTAAATCAGTGATGTGTGATTAGATGGTCAAAAGTTTAGCCACTTGTTTGCATGAAACACAAAACACACACTATCACAGTGTTCATGATGATGGAATCTTCAAATCTTCCGCCTACTTAATTAGTGTTAATGTAGGTAAAATTTAATAACCTGTTTGCATAAATTCTACGAAAGACTACATGACAGAGATTATATCATAGCTATATGCAGTGGCTGTTAGACATACGCTGTAGTAAATGTAACTACTTTGTGCATGTATTCACTTCAGTGATACCACAAAGACTATAGTGACATTCACTAGGTTGTTGTTACAGTTGTTGCTATGGTGTAACTAGGTATATAAGAGCCCATGTAGTACAAACATTGATGATGGAACTGAAAGTAGTTGCTTGTGTCATCAATTTGGAATTCCACACAGTTCATGTCCATAAAATGTGTGGGGTTCAAATAGATATATACTTTATTGATCTTTAGAAACATGTACATGTGCATACATGAAAACAGTGCCATTGTGGTGCTCCAATGCATTTTGTGAGATATCAGTACCGTGTCATATACCATGTCATACAAGGCAACAATTGCGTTTACTAATGTATTTCCATTAGTGGTTATCTGACAGCTAACAATTGTGAGAGTAGTTATTGTGATAACACCCAACAATTAATAAACTACTGTACCATGCAGATGCTGATTGATGTAGAGAACAACACTTTCCTTGAGCAGCATATACGCCGCAAACTTATTGAAGCGCTTACTCTCAGGTTCAGTGCTACGCCTATTAATCTCAGCAACACGATCTTGGTTGATCAATAACGATTGAGCAATCTATCACCACTCATTATATACAGCAGTCACCATAATAGAACAGTCACACATGTATAGCTGCCTGCTACAACAAAAAAACAGTATATTAATTTAAAAATGAAGTAGGGATCCGAGCAATAAAAAGAAGTGAAACAATAAGAGATGAATAATGGTATTACAGCATTACAGCATAGCTTGGTGGAAAAATCCCTACTTTGGCATTGAACAAAATCATTGTTATAACATTCCAATGTAGGGATTTTCCAATGTAGCTAAGTAATACCATCATTCATCTCTTGTTTCACTTGCTTTGATCCCTAAATTAATAATTTTTAATATACTAGTACAATAGCTATCAATATACAGCTTTGTTTTAATTAGGTCAGTTGTCATGTATTATTAAGTACAAAAGATAATTATGATGTTATATACAAACGTAGGCATACATAATTATGATGGTGCCGGTTCAAGTGCCTCTAAATCAATGATGTAATTAGATTGCCAAAACACAGTTTAGCCACTTGTTTGCATGAAACACACTAGTTATCACAGGTGTTCATGGTGAATCTTCCACCTGCTAAGTGTTAATGTAGACAAAATTTAATTATGTTTTTACAACTAAGTCTGTAATGACAGAGACTATAGTATAGCTACATAGTAGCTAATAGGCATACGTTGTAGTAAAACGTCACCACTTTTGTGACAAGCCGGCTACAGTGAACTAATTAATGACATTCACTGGAATTTATCGCAAAGACTATAGTAACATTTACCAGGTTGTTGGTACTGTTGTTGCTATGATGTAACTATGTATATAAGCGCCCACATAGTACAGATATATACATTGTATACCATTGATCTTTAGAAAACACATACATGTATACATGAATGCAGACTATAGTGGTGCTCGAACATATCTTGTGAGATACCAGTACATGAGACACCAATCACATTTACTTAATATATTGCCATTAGTGGTTATCTGACAGACAGCCATAACAATTGTGAGAGTAGTCCTATATATATATGCAGCATGCAGCAGCAACACCCAACAATTAATGAAGCACCTAAACTACTGTACCATACATATGCTGATTGATGTATTAGAGAAGGTCACATCTCTATAGGAAGTACTTTTTTAATGATAAACATATTATAGGGATTCTTTCAGGAAAAATTAAAATGAAGTGCATTAAAGCCATATAATAATGCACATCCTGCATGAAGGTGTGAAAATATAATATGTGAACCTTGAAATTATAGGTTACATTAGATGATTAATATCAACCAGTGAACTATATATATAGTACACAGTGTCACTGAAAACACGTGTCCATGCAAATGCACATGGCAACACCGAATCCTTTCACAATTATCTTGTTCACTGATGGCTACATAATTTATATCAGCCCAAAATTACCTTATCATCATCAATGAGAATGACCTCAATTCTCTTGCAGCTTGGGCACGACTTTGGGGCAGATGGGTTATATCTGCACTAAATCATCAAACCACTGGCTTGATCAAGCACTGACTTTTATATTAAACAACCATCCTCTATAACAGGCTTAGTTACCTTGGCACCCTGATTGATAAATCACTCAAATGGTTACATGATATAAAGTTATAAAACCACCGACATGCTAAATTTATACTGCGATGCAACCCAAGTGACTGTTCTAAAGAAACTAAGGTTACCGCATGCTTATTATATTTCTTTAGTTATGACTAACTGTGTCTGGAATCTCCACTATGATTCACATATACTATAGTAGAGCTCAATGCAGAGCTGCTTCTTCAGCCCCACTCGGTGTGCTCTGATTACAATTGTAGCACAAGTGTCCTTGTTAAACAGCTCTCCTGGCCAATGCTGCAATAACGAAGAAAATTAGTGCTGAAACGAATAGCAATTTTTACTATTTGAATAGTTGTTAAAAAACGACTGAATATTCGATTATTCTTTAAGCTTATACTTCTATTGAATAAGTACTGAAACCTTTTGTTAGGGAGCAAAATAAAGCCTAAGAGCTATTTCTATCTTTTCTAATAGAATTGTTACAGCATAGATACACCACTTCATTCACAATCTTAAGTTTCAAGGCTGGCTTTTCCATCTGAATACAGCTAACAATTATTCGAATAGCATGTTAACGAATTGAATAGTATCATACCAACCGGATAGTCAAATAACCGAATAATCGTTTCAGCACTAAAGAAAATATTAACCTTACATCATTTCACAGACCAATGCAACCATTGACCAAAATTTTTCATCGCTTATGATTTAAACATTAATTTTAACTGCAACTTTATCCTTATGGAATACGTTACCAAATGTGTTATTTGACTTTATCCCCACAATCTGTTTTCCTCTGATTTATTTAATTAAGTACGTACATGTTTGGCTTTTAATTTTGTTTGATTGTAGAATGTAGACTACAATTATTTGTGCGTGTTTTGTAGCTATTTGCCACCTGGGCTGCCTCATCAGTTGATCTGACTGCCCAGTACAATAATTAAATCTAAATCATAAATCATGGCTAAATATGATATAGTATGTACAAGTTGAGCTGGATCCTGAAAACAGCTAAAAATGAAAAACAGTTAAAAATGAAAAGTTGATTTTTTCTTCTCAAGAGAATTAACATTTCATCCAACCAGATCATAAGTGGTGACGATAAGTGTCAACAACAGAAATGTGTGGTTTGGCTCCACTAAAAGTTCGGGAAAGGGTTTAAAATGGATATTTCACTTATAGCTTCCTCATAGGAAATGTATGGTGGAGATTTTGATTGACCGTAACATTAACTGCGTCAGGCATTTGAATGAAAAGATTTTGAATTAGTGGGTCAAGCAGTGCTACAAATGAGCCACATTTCAAGATCATGTGTAATTCCATCCATGAGTTATTGAATGTTTTTAGGATCCAGCCCATGTTTTAACATTTTTGCTATGACTTGTTTGCACATGCACTAGTTGATTAAAGATGATAGCTGCATGTCACCAGCTAGTTTACATCCATAAAAGTGCCAGTTGTATTTGTTGATACAACAGATGCATAGCTATATTCATGCTTACATGGTCTTTCTTTTATTCATACAACGTGCATACACATATAAATAAATATACTTAATCAGTGTACTCCATGCAGCCTTTTTGTTGTGCATGTATCCACATTCATGTACTGCAGCCACATGAACAGAGGTCAAGTAAGTCACAAGTCACGTACAGTGTGGGTGAGGCTAATATCTGGCTTTGTTTACTGTGTATGTGTCTGGTTATTGGTAGCGGAAAAGGAAATTCAATTTTCAAAATCCTATTATGCATACACGACCTTTACAAATTGATCATCCTTACCTAACATTTATTGACTAAAGCATTAAGTGAGGCCAAAAATGCCTGGTGCTCATTCTGCAACTGTGTTCATATAGCTCATTATATTGAGTACCATCTATAGTATGTACATGTCAGTACATCATAAAATTTCCACCATAGTATCTATAGAAATCAGAAATTAGAAACAAATAATCATTAACAAGCTGAACAGTGAGCAAATTGGATGCTCTATACTGTTTGAGACAAACTACTGTGTAAGTATATCATACCATTATTATTATTACTAGATATACTCTTGATATGATATATATATAATATATATATATATGAATTTTGCTTAGTATTGTTGCAAGCAGTATTTTATTTATTTTTATTTATTAATGCTTTACAGCACAAGTGCTGAAGGTCTGTAGGACACCTGGTCCTACAGCCTGGTAAAGGTATTACATAATTGTGTTTGAAAAGGTGGAGAAAGGAGAAAAAATCCATGACTGGACCCGGGCACTCAGCCTCGAACCTGCAGCCATCCGTTTAACGTATGTTTGGATATTTTATGTATAGCTAGCTAATGGCTTTTATTCCAGGGACATGGTGTGATAAATAAATCATTAAATAAGAGAGTGGCACAATTTCTCTAATGTGATTATAGACAATACATACATACCCTCGCGGCTATGTATGTATCTCACCATAAAGATTGCATGAGCAAACATAACTATATACGTATATGTATATAGAACTGTGTGTTGGTAATGTCCAAATTTGTGGCTTTGATTTCATCCTCCCAATGTACACCATACAGTATAATACGTGGGTTAAAGGCAACAAATTGCATGAGCGTGGTAGTGTGCATTTAGTATGTAGCTATTAAACATTCAATATGAGTGCCAATTGATGTGCTTTCAAAGGGGTCTCATAGCCTTTCCAAATTTCCAAGATTAACTAATTATAACTCCTCAAGTTTCTAACATATCACCTAAAAACTACATCAAGCAATAGTGGTATATAACGTCAAGGTCTTACCTTATTCATATATTACATGTAAGCTATGGGCTGACTGGCACATATAACTGGAAAGGTTATAAGACCCCTTTTTTGCATAATTGATGTGGGGGGTTGGATGATGGTCAGAAACAACCTTCAATTTCCTTGTCAGCACCTGTACTATGTGGGCTCTTCATGACACCATGGCAACCAAAGTGCTTATAATAGTAGCCACCGGCAGTTGGATCTTCAGTACCACATTGTTGGATACATCATCATAATCTACTGTGAAGACTATACGTACCTGCTTATCATCTAGCTATCATCTACAAGCTATAGCCGCATCATGATAATGCCAGTTTTATCCTTCATACTATTGGGAATGACCTGTCTGTCTGCTACTGTACATGCACAGGATAACAAGCAGGTGAGTGAACAGTACCTGTGACATGAAATAGAGTTAAACTGCTTTTTATACATTTTGCAGATCACCATTTTACCTTATCGACAACTGATGACTCCCGGCTGGATATCTGACAACGCTGACATTATTGGACCACACTCTCTCAAGCCTGACCATTTTGAGATCCTCCCTACAACTGGAGCAAATGAGCAATGTTCATTACAAATTCAACTGGTAGCTCCTGGTGTCCTCACATCTACCTACTCTGTTGTTGTGAAGCTCACTATTGCCATGGATGTGCTGCTGGCTAATGTGGCAGATCATGATCCCTTGTTTGGTATAAGTGATGGAACATCTTTTGTTGGCTTTAGAGCATTTGACAGAGTCAACTATGGTGAATTGCCACCATGTCAGCCTACCGAAGGTGATAGCATTAATGGAACACTTCAAAATGAAACAGCCACCGATGGACCCAAAGTATCCCGTAGATCAAGTTACTCTAGTGAGATTAAGATGCAATTCAGGCCAAATGAGCAGTGGGGATCATGCCACACTGAGCAAACTTCAGCAGGATATACTATCATTGGTAACTACCAACGTGATGTTGACTACTCAAAGGGATTGTTCCTTAGGATGTACCGTAACAACCCTTCTGAAAAATATTACATCAAATACATCGTGGTTGAAGTTGACTTGGAATGACTTCAATAACCATGCACTGTACAGTGAGATGGAATCGGACATTATGTTATAGTATTTATTAGGTTTTCTTTGTATCATTTAGGCCATTTTATTAACAGTTTTTTGTACATTTTTTCTGATAAGAATGCAGATATATAAAAATGAAACAAGAAAATTTTGGGACATACTTTTATGGTAGCTATACTACAGTGAAATGAATGGAGACTACAACTATGTATATTAACAGCTGCGTACAATCGTTGCTTGTTCTACTGCTGGATCAGCAATGCATGCAGTGGATAGTATAGATTCAGTTCATAATACTGTGGAGAAAAGTATGTCTTGTAGCAGTATGGAATTTAATTACATACTTTTGTAACTAGGTGGTCCATATTGATCATAACAGTGTGAAAATGTAGTGATCAGATATGCATGTACATAAACCTAATTTTATCCAACCACTCTAATAGAATATACCAGCAGGGGTGGGTAATTAAGATGGGGGCATATACTGTGCTTTGTCTTCAAAATGTAATACATGTACATGTGTTTTTTATGAAAAAGTCAACTTCACAAAATTGAATTTGATGGCAATTTTTGCAAATCATATATACTATGATGATGCAGACCATTTATTAAAACTTCCAACAGTCTGGAATTAATATGAATGCTACTGTAGATGAGAGAGTCATCAGTACAGGGCCTACCATATCTCTATAGGTCTTCTGTCTGCTTTGCTGTAAAGTTATACGTAAATGAACTTATATGTGGACTGCAAGTGTATGATCTTTCATGCACCTTCAGAAAATTTAACAGTAATTAGAGTGTGGATTGAGTCAGCAACTCTGTTTAAACCACGTAGGTATTTAACTACATGATAAGCTAGCAGTACTATATTCTTGACTGTTTTATTATGACAGCTCTAAAAGAATTATTCTAATTGATCTCTTAATGTAGATTGCATATGCATAATGTTACCATATATGGATGTCCAAGTGTGTTGCATATATTTGCATGAGTGTCTTATGGATGATGAGCTTGAAAGCTGAGAATTTAATCGCATGCATGTCTCCACTGCCATTACATGGCTGGGTTAGCAAAGTGAGCCTGGGTGCCCTGGCCAAGGACTATGGAAACACCATTATAGTCTGCCATCAGTATATTGTGTATAGAGTGACTTTTGCATGCCAGCTATTTCAGTTTATTAATTTGATTTCATTTTCATCATTAGGTCAGGATTTATCCGCAAAATTTTGGATTTGTATGCAGGTAGGCCAAAACAAAGTGCAGCTGCTTGCTGCAGGCTATACTACTACAAAGCCTAGATAACTCCGATGCTGTGTTGCAAAACCTCGTGCAAAGCATCTACTCAGCATCAAAATAGCTACGTGCATATCAGCATATGATTAACCAGTGGCGGATCTAGCTTTGATAGGGGTTTCTGAAGTAATAATAATAATAATTATAATGGAAATAAATATAACAAAAGCGGTTCTGAGGAACCCATGCAGAAAATTTTGAAATTCTAGAAGATTTTAGGTTACCTTTAGCTCCTGAGCATTTTAAGACACTAGCTAACTGTAGGGTGAGAGTTGTACTAACTAAGCTGTGGCCTGTCTGCTCTATAGTTCTATTATAGTATCTCAATCAGTGTTGTGAATGTTGGGGGTTTAATAGCTATAATAAAAGCAAGAGTGAATAATAAAAGATTCACTCTTGATAAAAGTGAATGCATATACTTATGAAATACTGTATAATATTATAGTATAGCATGATAAATTGCTGAAACATGCAGCTTTCTACTAGAATTGCTATAACCTCGGCTATGCCTCGGCTATAACAGGGGCGGATCCAAGGGGGGAAGGCTTTGGGGATGAAGCTCCCCCTTCACTTTTAGGCTTTACTTGATCAATATGCTGAGGATTATAATGAAATTTTGTCTTAGTACAATTATTTGATCACTAAATAATACAAATACTCATAAACCCACCTTATAAACATCTTTCCAAGGCATTATCAGTGGATTTATGCTAAATGTTATGCAAACAGTACCTGGATTGGAGGTGCCCCCTAGTTCGCATGCTGGAAGGTGTAGTACACCTTCACAAGTAATGATGTGTGTTAGTAATTAGTGTATGTGTGTCTAGTTTTGTTTTTGCCGGTATCTGTTTGTGCTATACGTATGTGTTTTAGCTGATTATACCAAGAGGATAATAATAAATCAATCAATTAAATCAATCCGGCACCCAAGCACCCAAGAGATTGATGTTGGGCAGGGGATGAATCAAATTTGCTTGGCCTGCTATACCATATAATGGTTATACGACCTCCCAGCATAAAAAGCAATCACACGCCGGATGGAGCGTAGGCGGCGCCATGCGGCCCGCGCTAACCACATTAATTTTAGGCTTGATGCCGCGGGCCCCATCGTCCGACATTAAATATCACGTGGCTAATGATGGTTTAGGGTTACAAGGTAGAAGAATTAATCGACCGATTCATGTAGTAACTAGTACCTTGAAACAGTCGTTGGAGAGCGCGTAAGTTTCTATTCACTACACAATCATGTCTTGTTAGAGAGTTATCTATATCAACACAGCGCATTATTTAGAAATAGTTTCTCTAGAATGACGACCCGAATGATTCGCAAGCCAGTACCAGTGCCAGACAGACAACCATTGGATGTAGAAGTGGATTGTCTATTACCAACGGGGCTGTTAATTCCAATCAAGTGTCGCTCGAGCATCACGCTAGATGAGCTAAAGACAACACTGTGGGACGAGGCGAAGAAGCTTCCACTATTTGATGTCCTACACGAACCGGGGAGATACGTGTTCGTATATGTTACATGTAATGCTGAGCAGGAAGAATGCCTGGACGAGACCGTACAACTTGCTGACATTCCATTGTACAAGGAGGTGTTCAAACTGGTTGAAAGGAAAGGTGACAAGGAGGAGAAAGTGCTTAATGCTCGCATCAGTAACCTGATCAACAAACGACTTGGAGACTTTGACAGCTTAAGAGATTCAGAGGTAAATGATTTCCGAGCTGAGATGGTTGACAAGTGTCGTGGAGCAATTGACGGCAGAGCTAAGGCACAGTGGAAAGATAAAGCAATGTATCTGTATTCCCCTGACATAGAAGCACCTCTGGTTAACGGCATTTTACCAGACATTGTTAAGAGGCATTTGAACCCCAATGGGAAGTTCTGCATTTATGTGCAAGTGCAGGCTTTAGAGAAGAAAGATCAGATGCATCAGTTTGCTTTCTCGGTTGATCCCATCGAGTTGGCTGATGAATTTTTGATCAGAGTATTAAGCAAGAAGCAGAAGACACTTGGATTAAGTTCTGTGCCAAACAGAGAAGAATTTGCTCTCAAAGTAAGGGACAATAGTTGTACATTGTGATTAGAGTTGTTGATTGTGTATTTGTTATGGCAGCTGTTTTTGAACAGCACACCAGTGGTTGTTTTCATTTCAATTGTGTGATTGGTATATGAAATGAAAAGCCAATTGATATATATCACACCAATTGGGCATTAAATAGAACTAAAGTAAACAATAGTACTTAATTGTTTCCAAAAGAGGCTGATCATGTACCAACAAACATCCTGTGATCTCAAGACAACACATCAGTATTCACTCCCAGTAATGTGCAAATTAATAGTTCCATGATGTGTGTATATATTAAACCCACAAAATCTGTTTCGTCCCAGTGCAATTTGTATCTCTCTTAGATAAACAACAAACCCTACATTGTCCATGCTTCTCATGCCTGAAATCACTATAAAGGCCAGGTGCCATATTTGGGTCTACAGTGGATTGCAATGTAAAATGGTTGTTCAATTATAATTGATTTCACTTGAAAATAGCCAATAAGATACCTTACAAGAATTGAAAAGTACAGTGGAACCTCTCTTAACAAACTCCCCAAATTAAGGACACAATAGAAATAACCTCATTATTACATAAGGACAAAAATTTTGGTCCCAAAAGGTCTAGTTAATACATTTTTTACCTCTGAAAGAGGAAAACCTCTGTATTACAGCAAAAGGTGGCCAAAAATTCTGGGTCCCAAAATGTCTGTAATAGAGAGGTTCCACTGTATTTGATCTCTTTCCGTTGGTTGATTATCGAACCCAACCTGTAAGTATTTATCTGGACTTCAAATGACATCATAAAGCCTTCAATGTTGTAACCTTAGTTTCGTAAGATACATAATAGTTAGACATCGGTTCTATGGAATTTAGAAACCTGAAAGGCTCTGTGTTGTGGCGCATGAGCGAAGCAAGGGCGCTACTGCAGGGCCTGAGGGTTTCTAATTTCATAAGGAATTTTAAACCGTTGTCCCTAGCAACCTGAATTTTACATTGTTTTGTAGGTGTGAATGTCAAAAGTAACATCTCCAATTTTTAAAAGGATAGCATATATAGGTCATGAGATATGACATTTTAAAGTTTATTTAAAGTTTGCAGTTTTCCCATACATTATCTATGGGAGGGGGTAACAGTTGCCCCTTCTGGGCAATCACATGGATAATGTATGGGAAAATTGCTAATTTCAAAGTGCCACATCTTGTGATCTATATACCCTATCATTTAAAATTTGGAGAGGTTAATTTGAGATTCACACCTACAAATAATGTTAAATTGAGAAATGACCTTATTGAATTTGTTGTTTTTCCACACATTATCTATGTGATTGCCCAGAATAGGCAACTGTTGTCCCTCTCTCATATACAATGTATGGAAATATGACAAACTTTAAAATGTTATACCTCATGACCTATATATGCTATCCTTTTAAATTTTGGAGATTTTAATATAGAGTTTTACCCTTACAAATATTGTGAAATTCAGGTTGCTAGGGGCAACTTTCTGTTATTATGAAATTCATCCATTTAGACCACAACTTCTTGTACCTAAAAACAAGCAAATAGATCTTGTCATATGGTAGTGCTGTGTGTGCACATGTCTGTACTTGAGTTATTCTCTACAGGTGTGTGGTGTGTATGAGTACCTACTCTGCGATTATCCCATGATTCAGTACTCTGTAAGTGTGTATGTATGTATGTATGTGTGTACGTATATTATAATAGGGCACCGTAGCTTCCTTCTTGTTGCCTGTATTGTAACTATTTCTTGCCTCACGTATTCTTTGGAAATTGTTTATCGTGTAGCATCAAACAGACAGACGAAGGTTTAGTTTGTTCTTGTACCCATAAGTGGGTATGTGTAAACCCTATGATCTTCAGCAATTTCCTTGAACATTTACTGATGCAACAATTGAATGTTAGGGATATACAATACGTATTGATGTTGTAGTGAATTATTGTGATGTGATAGGGTGGTATTAGTATATCGATGTTTTGATTGCACTATTGTGATGTGCACTATTGTGATAGTATGGAGTTTCACTTTATGTATACAAGAAGTACTTGTTTACTTGTTTTGCAGAGTATAGTTATAAGATCAGATACTAGTACATATACGTAGACTAAATTCATGCACATTCGTGACCTAATTTTATACCGCACAAAGCAAAAAGCCAAGAAATAACAAATTGAAAAATTCGCTTTAAAATTCAACCCTGTTTTTATATTATGCATGACCAACCTGCTACCTATTAAGTTATAGTAGCAACTGAAACATCTATCAGTAGTTACAAGCTATTTTCTTCAACCATTTAAAAATCTTCCATATGCATGATATGGAATTGGATACAAATCGATACATGTTCCATGAGCACGAAGTTTTGGGCGCAATGGCTAGTTGAGGAAGGAGAGCAAATCGCTTTAGCCTTAAACAATCTTTTGGATGACGGGCTAGCCTCCTTGTCCACAGCAGACAAACAGAACGGCGGACAAACAGAATTTTGAGGCGCTTGTTGATGAATACTTTGATTCTAGTGACGACAGTGGAAGTGACGAGAAATGCATGGAATTTGGTGAGGTGGCTGCATAAACTTTTTAGCTTGTATCAATACACTGAAGCTAACTACAACAACCCATGAAGAAATAGAAAATGAAGTATATACTTAACCCTTAAACGCGCACACAGGTTTTGAGAAATGCGTGTTTACCAAAATTGGTTGTATATTGAAAGTGGTGAGAGTTTGCTAAACTGAATTAGCCTAACACCTTATATAAACAGAAAGTTTATTCAATAGGCTATCAGGGGAAGTTTAAATAACCACTGTAACAACAGGCGCTCACTTGTTATGAAGCGATGAAGAACAGCGTCTTGACTTTTCGCGATTTCGTATTCCTTCCGGTGGCAGCCATATTTGTAATTGGCTGAGTCACATGACCCATATATGGCCTGAGGCATAATTGAATGGCGAATCGATCGGCGTTTATTGCAGAACAATAGAATGAACTGGGAAGGAGATACGAGTCTTTTTCCAAAGGTATGTAAACAGTTTTACGTGTTCATTTTGTAAAAAGTTAGTTTCATGGCGAGTTTTGGCCCTGTGTTTCAGTGTAGGGTAAAACCCTACATATCATTTCATTCGCTATTACATCACGAATTAAATGATGGCAGTTGCATAGCCATAGGGACAATGGTTCGGAAGTTACAGCGCTTTGTTTACTGCCATGCGTGAGGGCCACTATAATGGCCTTTGCGCGTTTAAGGGTTAAATCATACTGGTTGATAAAAAGTTTTGATAATTAGACCACTTAAATGGATGGATTACCTCATAGGAGTCAGGTATGCTGCTCATATTTGGCAAGTCATGAGAGCCATCGGCATTTGTTTCTCTTCCACAGCTAATCATAGTGTGCTACAAATGGTAGTGGCTGGAAGACCACCCACTGGACTACGATAAGAACAAGCTGTGATGGTGGGACCAGAAGATCTAGCAGAAAAGTTGGCTGAGTCTTGTAGCCATGTTTGTCAGCAACGACTTGCATCTCATCTTCGAATGTGCTTCCTATAGCAGTAACAATGAACAAATCAATGGAAACACGTTGAGACAGGCATGTTTGACGTACTCCCACTTGAGACAGTTGCCACCAATGGTGCTCATGACTCTGGTACATGTAGCCAGGCACCTGACACTTCTGGTCAATCATTCCTCACTGATGAAACCAATGAGGCTATCAAGATGTAATCACGTGATAGTTCTTTTGCAGAAGAGAGACCAACCGAATCTAGCAGTCATTCTCCTCCCAGTAACACCAGTGACATGTCAGATGTGGAACTGTGCAAAGAGTTCTGTTGGCTGACCTGTGGCTGGAAGAAAGCTAATGGAAAGTCCTGCAGCACAATGTTCCCACCTGAGCACTTTTCTGACATTCGTGCTCAAGCACCTTTACTTGATCACCAACAACTAGATTTTGTTTTGATGGGATCACTCATGAAAAACTGTGCTTGAAAGGGAGAATGTAGTTGATGTCAGACATCATCCTGTAAAAAGAACAAAAACACAGTCAGGTCACATGCATCATGGATACAAAGTGTGCAAGAAAACCTACTTCTTCCAGTTTGGTGTAGGAGTGAATTGTAGGCTTCATTCAATTAAATCCCACTACCTAGAGAAAGGATTAATTGAAAGACTGCATAAGAACACTAATCGCTTACCTCACCATGCTCTAAGTTATGATGATGTCAAACAGCTTGTGAAGTTCCTTTAAGCTATGCTGAGCAGAATGCTAAAAACTATACTGAACAGAATGCTATACTGCTGCCAGGTTGAATATCTGGACACAAGCGGCCATTATGAAGGCAGTTAACAGGAGTGACAATGAGAAAACTAAGGTATTGGAAATGTATAACAGAACGTATGTCATTCCATTGATAGACATTGAAATTCTTAAAACCATCATAAGCTGGTAAAGGAGGAATGGAAATATTACCACAGTCAGTGTGAAGCGAGCCTTAAATCCCTACAGAAATGCTTCACATCATGGGAGACACTTGATATTCCATCACCCGGTGTTATGATTCCTGCCAACATACATGATGAAATGATGCACTATAGTTTTGACATGGCACAGCAGGTAAGCAAAATGGGACTATATGGATGCCACAAAATGGCTTGTGGTGACTGAAGACACAACATAAAGATATATGCATTTGAATTTACCAATGCGGTATTTACCTTGTCAGTTTCATTTTCCAAGTGATCCCTTTCTACTCCCAGAAAGAACACAATGTTTAGAGTGTGTTGTGAATCTGTGCCAAGTTCACTGCAGATCAACTATCTTATTAATGAAGCCTGCAATGTTGGTAGAGTTGCTAACACTGTAATCTCCATACTTCACCATTTTCTTAGTAACCACAGCTTTGGTACAACTGAACTCCACTTTCATACCAATAATTGCTGTGGGCAAAACAAAATTATTATCTTATGTACTAATTAATGTGGAGAGTACTTACCAGCCTCAACAAGGAGATAATATCATTCCTCCCCATTGGACATACTAAATTTTTACCTAACTGGTGCTTCGGCCTTTTTAAAAGGCAATACCGCAAGATGCAAATTGGGTGCTTGGATGATATTGTGAAGGCAGTTAACGAATCCATGCGCTGCTCCAAATGGGGTTGGTGCTCAGGGTGGCAGTGTGTTGGTGCCGATGTATGACTGGAGTGCCTATTTTGAAGGAAAAAACTGTCAAAACTGCATTGAAAGGCATTACACAAATGCACCACTTTAAATTTCCGGCTACTTACCCAGGGAAAGTTTTCATTAAGAATACACATGATGGATGGATCTGAGCGAAAAATTAAATTGAGGAAAGTAGATTCCTGGCAGCCTTTGTGTTCTGGCCTCCCTAATGAGATTATACCTTTTGGTTTGTCCCTGGAACGACAGTGGTATTTGTCCAAAAAAAATACGGGAATTTTGTCTTGAGCACTGCAGAGATGTGGTATGTCCTAAGCCTCATGAAACATAGCAACACTCTCTAATATACCCTATAACGCATCATAACTTGTTTAGTGATTATATTAGTATGCTTTAATCGGAATAGTGTTAATTCATTGTGTAAAACCCAATAATAGCACTAATAAAAAACTTTGCGTGACCTATACACGCAGATTTTTCAAGATCAGTTGGATGTCAAACACACGGTAGTTATTGAGACTGCAGCCGTTTGGAAACAGGAATAAGCCGAACATTAACTGTAGTACATGTGTGTTACTACCCTTCGCACTGCATGAATAATTCCTTGCTGAAATCGTAACTCAAGACACACTGCACGATGGAGAACAAAGAGACATGAATGAAACAATAGAGTTGTGTATGACGGAAAGCTGTAAACTTCTGTTACAAGTGATTAAAGTAATTTGTCATAATTTGTCAGCTTGATTGGTTACGATGATTACTGGGCCTACAAAAACAGGTGAATAATCCATTTGGCTAAACTTTATGTGACATGAATCTGCAATATCTCCTGAATCCTTTCGCATATTGCTCTGAAATTTTGCCGCTATAAAGTATAATGTAATAGGAGACTGTAATGCAAAAAAAAGTTTTTAAATGTGCGTACATCGACAGTTTTATAAAATTGGGTAACCTTTTATTGGCAACCCATACACTTTATCGAAAATGCATGGTTCTATCTTCTACTGTATCTTGGTTACATAGGTTGCACACTACATAGGTTTTAGTTGTAGATAGATACACTACCAGATTTTAGGTTTACCACTACTACATTTACAAAAAAAAAAAAAGGGATATATGCATTTTAAATCTTCCAAGTAATTTTCTTGAGATATTTACTTTTTATGCTGTGTATCATTTGTTTCCTCCAGTACATATACAAACAAGTGTGTAAAGGACAGAACCCATTTCTGGCACTAATACACTACAGTACCATTCTCAATAATGTTGCACCGGAGAAGTTCACACAACCAGTACTGGTGAAGAAGAGTGACCCTAACATACCCAGTAAGTGTACTATACCATAATAGTGTAGATTTGTTGTCAAAAAATGTTTATCAAGATCTTTTCACAGTGTTATTAAAAGGATTAATCTTTAGCTAAGCTTTGTATTTTATGATACTATGTGCTACCTTTCTAAGTAGCTTGCTACATTTTGGGCATGTACAGACACTTGTGTGTAGTTGGATACACATGTGTTTGCATACAAGATTATTTCAATAATTTGACACACCCAGGGCTCAACCCAGAATATTAACCTAGAGGGGGCGAAGTAAGTTGTTTCGGATTCTAGGGGGTCTGGGGGCATGCTCCCCCAGGAAAATTTTGAGAATTTAGGTGTAAATATACTCAATTTTGGTGAAAATTTACTGTGATTCCATTGAATATTGACCATTGGATTATACAACTTTGGGATCAATTAAACTTTTCCATTTCTCAAGGCTTTAGGTATAAACCTAGGGGGGGGCAATAGCTAACCCAGGGGCTCCCCCCCTAGATTAACCCCTGACATCTTTTATGTAGTTGTTTTTGCTCCCTAGATGCACAGTCACTGTGGAACATTAAGGACAAGTACTCTGTCAAAGCTATCAGAGCTGGGAACTTGAACATTCAGAAAGATGTCAATGTAAGTAGCTACTTTTTTTTGTCTTACATGCTCTCTCAAGAAAAGGTGTAAGTAATTTTCAAGGTCAGTTTTGGCCCAAATGCCCCGCTATAAGAAATATGATCAAGAGTGGAACATTAGAACAACTCAGATCAGCCAGAACAGTGTTACTTTTGCAATTGGAATCACGTGAAGTACTAGCATACTACAATTTATAAAAACTCCGTGGTGGAATGAATAAAATTTGTCTGCTAATATGCTCTTACTTGTATCAACTATGCAGGGTACACGGGAAAGCGAGTGTTAATTTGGGATGCACATAACTGTACATCCTAGTTATCTCAGTTACACTCCATACCCTTAACTAAATGATGTAAAAACCTTTGAAAGACAATGCAACTTCTAGCCAGTACTGTACTAACCCATTGACCACAGCCATTAATTTTGTGCTGAAGATGACTCTAATAAATTCAGTCACTGACCATGAATAGGCTCCTCTCTAGCTAGCTTGTATAAGTGTGACTAACTATGTCTTGGAACAATTGTGTACTTAGGAATGCTAACAGAGGAGGGTGGAAGTGGTTTAAGCGCCAATAAAATGAATTATGCAAAACCCTCAGTTTGGGATGAACTAAAATGTGTGGATTATGTAACAAAGTTTGGCATCATTGCTATATTAAGAATATGCATACTTGTCTAGTGCTAGAATCGCGACTATATGTGCAAAAGTGTTTCATCAGTTTTATTTTCTTGCGTAGAAAACTAAGCGCTTTTGTAAAACAAAGTACATCATCCGAATCCTCACATGATGTGTAATTGAAAGAGCTAATTATTGCCAGTGATCCCCACCATTCGCTGGTTGTGTATTGCAACTATTGGTGTTCACATGATATTCCAAACAAAACTATGCAATTAACGTAATATTCCCTCCTCTGGAGCGTTAAGATGAAGTTTGGCTGAGAAAGATTGTTCTACGATAAATGACTTATGTGTATCCCAATTAACGCTCACTCTCATGATTATCCTCCTACTACAAGTAAGGATAAATAAATGCTATAGCAGACAATTTTTGTTTATTCCACCATGGAGTCTTTATAGTCTGTGGCATTCTAGTACTTGCATGTGATTCCAATCGGTGTTGGGCCACTACTTTTAAAAAAGTAATATATTACTTATTACTCGTTACTGCCACTGATAAAATGCGTTACAGTTATGTATTACTTCAGTTTAAAAGCAACTAGTAATGTTATATTATTGCATATTACACAATGTATAAAGTTACTTCATTAGGTAATAATATTGTAACAGTTAGTACTTCATTAGGTAATAACATTACAGTAACGTGCTAGTTTAGTGATGAGTAGTAATCATATCAGCATTTTACTTGCTATTTTTGCTTGTGTGTTTTGTTTGACCATATCATTGTACTTGTTGTACTCAGGTAAAACTGTATGCTGGGATATACCATGGTAGCGAATCACTCTGTGAGGTGGTGATGACTGCCAGCAAGACACAGACAGAGCAAGATGGAATCAAGATCTGGACTTGGAATGAAAATCTGGAGTTTGACATTTGCACGTGTGATCTTCCGCAAGGTGCTCGTCTCTGTCTTGTGATCTACGAGGTGTTTGAAGAGAAGGGAAGGCTGCGGCGAAAAAAGAGAGAAGTAAGATACTTTCATTTTGTATTGATGGAATAAAAATCACGGTAGAATACAGTTGATCATACTGAAGTAAAAACAACAGCTTATTTTGATCTTTCAAGAACCAAATGCATGGTATCAATTTGTAAGAAACTAGTTGTTCTTAGTTCAAAGGGTGTATTCTCATATGAAATGGGATTTTTCCAAATGTTCCCTGAGGATATATGTAGGCATGTCTTTTGTTGCTATATAGTGCCATGAAGTTTAAATTTTCTGGAACAGTAATCATGTGTATTGTCAAGTATACCAGCAGGCATAATGGTGTCATACAATTCTTTCTTTGTGTTTCATAGGAAAAAGTTCCACTGGCTTGGGTTAATGTTGCGTTGATTGACTACAAGTCACGTTTGAGGTGTGGAGAAAAGAAGCTGTATTGTTGGCCAACAGGCACCTCTTTTGAAGAGGAGCTCAATCCCATTGGTGGTATTATGACCAACCCTGACACACACGATGCACCATTTTTGATACTCAAATTTCGTGACTACAATCAAACACCTGTAGTATATCCATCAATGGATGTGGTATGTGTGTGTGTGCATGCGTGCGTGTGCGTGTGTGTGTGTGTGTGTGTGTGTGTGTGTGTGTGTGTGTGTGTGTGTGTGTGGTATGAGTGTTAGTGTGTGCACGTGTATGCATGTATGTTCGTGTGGAGCATGTGAGTGTGTGGTGATTCCATCTTCATATTACGTATAATTTTCTCTTGCAGCATTCAGAGAGTGTTACTATACCATGCACCATTTACGTATGTTGTTACAATGTAGGTACTGGAGACTGCATCGAGGGAAATGGGTGCCACGTTCACTCAGGTAATGTTAACATTGTAGTGTATATTGCTGTACTCAGCACACTGAATAGATAGCAACATAACTGACATTTGGCAAATAGTCAAAGAAAAATGCTTCCAACAGTTTTAGTTATTGGATGGACAAGTTGTTTTGTTTTGTTTTGTTCTTTGTTATTATAAATAAAGTGTTCTTTTGGTTATTGCTGTTTATATTTGCTGCAGGATATGAATTCCCAGAACAAAGTCATCACAGGATTGTTCAGAGAAGTGGTGGAGAGAGATCCTCTTCATCCATTGTTTGAACAAGAAAAGGAATTGTTGTGGCGTATGAGGTATTACACAGTTAAATTGTGTAGTCAAATATAGACATAATTTTAAAAAGTTTTGAGATTCAGATAGCACTTTGTGAATGTGTTTGTTTCACAGATTTAAATGTCAGGAGGAGCCACATACACTCTCAAAGTTGCTAAATGCAGTCAAGTGGGCTAACCACAAGGATGTAGCACAGGTAACCATGCCTTGTATTGTGTGCTTGTGTACCTTATACCCCTCCCTCCATCCATCCCTCCCCAAAAGCAAATCAAGCCTTCCTGCAGACACCTGTATACAGTATGTAAGATCATTTTACAAAAGTGCTAATAGAGCAAAGTCACAAAAGTTTTGCCATATGGTTTGGTAGTTCACACAGTTTAACTTGTAGGACACCTGGTATGTACAATGTGCTTTTTGTGCTGCACTAAATTGGCTACCTATTTATATATATATATATATATATTAGTGTTGCACCGATATGCATTTTTTCACATTTACCGATACCGATTATTTGCCTATTCCTGTAACCGATATGCCGATATTTACCGATATTCTTCAATTCTTTAGAACAGGAGAGGAGGAGCAGAAAATCACCTAAAGTTTATGTGTATAAACTGCATTTGTAATATCAATTGCGTGGGCGGCAGACTTTTACCATTTTTCTACAGTTTTGCAACTAACTCCTTTCATGGAAAAGGAAGCCAAGTAGTTATAAAACAACTAAGACAGCTTATCAAACAGTGTTTTTAGTGGGACTCCAGACCCTTTGTGAAGAGTGATCAACTAATTGCGTGGGCGGCCGATAAATATACACAGCCTACTATATAGCCTTGCAGCCATACTTGTGCAAACAAACAAGCCAAAACAGTTACAACCACTTACTGCTACATTCACCACCTTCTTTCTTTACTTTCACCTGTTCATTGCCGTCATTAACGATTGATTGTGGGTTTCGGTTAATCGGCAAATTATTTCCGCTTCGTAGCCGATACCGATACTTGTAAAATTAGCTAATATCGGCTGTTACCGATAATTCAACCGATTATCGGTGCAACTCTAATATATATATATAGACTGTTGAATTGTAGAGCCTTGGCATGCTTGTTTTTTATTGGTTGGTTGTTGCCAGTCATATAGTTAGGGAAATGGGCTCTGTGTCTGAAACTGTAAAACCATTTGTCAACCTGTTTTATCACAGTTTCTATCAATGCTTCAAGTGTGGAAAGAACTAAACCCAGAACATGCTCTAGAACTACTGGACTATGTATACCCTGATGTTAGGGTGAGGTCATTTGCTGTGAAATGTCTACGGAACGTAACGTGAGTTAGTGTTTTTGTACTAACTCCAAGTTGCTCTGCATTTATGTATGTATGTATAGCTCGTAATGTGCCTAGACATACAAATCCACAAATAAATGCGTTATTCTCAGCCCTTGCATCTTTGCTATAAGTCCATCACATTAGATGCCCACCACAGTCTTTACACATATAAACATCAACACAAGTAAAAGGAAGTACTCATCATCCAGTTACTTTAAGGATTTTATCGTGTGCTTCATTTTGTCCTCTGCAGCACATGGTGTAGATTAAAAGTGACCTGCTTTTCACTGAAAAACGTTTTCAGCTATACTTTGCCTGTTTCAAAGCATTACACATGGAAGACAGAACGTCTGCAATATCTCCCCTGCACAAAGAGGTGTAGTGTTAAAAAAATTATAACATAAGCCAACATACAAAGCCATCTACACACTACCTGCAGATCGACATGTTTACTGAGAAGTGAAAATAATGGATGTTGCACAAAACATAGCCACAAAGAATACAAGGCTGATTCATGCAATGTACGTGTCTCCTGCGGTATACCAAATAAGGCTATAAATCACTCCTGTATAATTTGGTCTCAATTTATTATTAGTTGCTACCATACCACAAGTTGACAACTTAACAATGTAATGTAGTTAGCTACTTATACTCAGTCTGTAATGCAACTCCTACTCCATGTACGTAAATGTCCCCCAACTGGTGGTTACCCTACACAATTGCTCTTAAAGTGCAAAATTAATTGTTAATACTTCATCACACAATTTGATCACTTACAGTACTCACAGTGATGTTATTATGATTGTTATATATTTTCTTTATTTAGTGACACTGAATTGTCCATGTATCTGATTCAGCTAGTTCAGGTGATGCCGTGTTGTGCTGCCTTGTTGTACTGTATCTACCGTAGTTGTTGTTTGTCATTGGATATGTATTTATTACAAGTACACAGAAAATTTTGGAATTTTCAACTAGAGTAGGGACCATAACACATCGATAAAAAGTACTGAAACAAGCTGGAGTAGTGCACGATATTGAATCACAGTAAAACAATAAGAAGTGTTATATCCCTACTGTGCTCAAGGTTTTACTGTAATTTAATATCATGCACTACTCCAGCTTGCTTCAGTACTTTTTATCAATGTGTTATGGTCCCTACTCTAGTTGAAAATTCCAAATTTTTCTGTGTACTTGTTTGTTAACTTTTTTTGTAAATAGATTATTATGACTGGTGAACCCACGCATACCGCATCTGAAATGGCACCGCTCGCCCCAATTATCGTCTGAAAAGTGAAGTATCCATTGTGCTTCATTGTCAGCTATGTTCAACCCGTTACGCAGCATTTCGAATCAAGAACTGTTCGAAAAGCATCTCTGCAATCCATGCATACCAAAAGAAAGAAATGGTACCGCGCGCCCCTGTTATATCAATTATTGTCTGAAAAGTATCCATTACGCTTTGTTGTCGGCTGTGTTCAACCTGTTACACAGCAGTACGAATCAAGAACTGTTTGAAAAGCACCTCTGCTATCAAAATAGCCACTATGACAAATACGGACGATTTCCGTTACGTGAAGGGAAGCCATCACGTGCTATTGCCAAATCGACACTTTTCGGTGTCAGCAAAGATGAATGGGACACAAAGGAGGACACTGGTAAGTCCATGAAGAATGCATTGTATGTACTGCGGTATGCTAAAAGGCACCTGTCGGGCCAAAGCGACGTCGAACAGTGAAAAAATCAAGCCCGTAGCCTTAGCCGTTATCGAGTTACGCTTGTCTGAAGGCATCAGGTAGTCAGTCAGGCAGTCAGTAGAAAATTCCATTGAATTAAAGAAATTAAAAATTCCATAGCAACTTGTTGAAAGCGTTTCGGGTCGATCTGAAAGCTTGATTGGGCTTAGTTTTACCTAACCAATACTGCCTCATTGTCGTCTGAGAAAATTGATGCTGTTTTTTGGGTGATGTTATTTCGTGGGCCACACCTACTCCTTTGTGGTCCCTACTATAGTAGTGTATGATACCTGTAAAACTTCCAAATGCAAGATTTGCTTTAGAGATTTTAATATTTGCAAGGTTTGCTTTAGAGATTTTAATATTTGCAAGATTTGCTTTAAAGATTTTAATAATTATTTGCAAGGTTTGTCAATGATTTTAAAAATCCCTTGGTTTTCAGATGTTTTAACATAGGCAGATACAACGCTATTATTGACTATTCGTTCGTATGTTCATCTTGTAGGGGTTAAAGTACGAGTTGTACCTTAATTGTGAGTTGGTTGATTTCTTGCTCGAACGAGCTTGGGCCAATCAGAAAATTGGTCACTATTTGTTCTGGCACTTACGGTAAGTTAATGATTAATCATTGTTTCATTATATCTTGGTGTGCACTCTTTATCAACTGTTTATCACATGATAACAGTGGTTAAAAGTTGTCGTTGCTTTATCTACTAAGGCACACCCTTTGCCATAAAGCTACTTTTGGACTTCATCATGTATTCATTAGTAGATGCGGTCCTACATTATTCCGCCCAGATCGATTTAACAGCAACATTCGGAATTTCATTTTAATCACTAAAAGTTTGAGACATTGCTTCTCTTCAGAGGCAAATCTGAGAGCTGGCATTAAGTTTGGTTTTCAGTTGTTTTATATCAACAACGTATGCAGACACAGAAAACCAAGGCTTGTGTATGGTGGACCTGTTTATCCCATTTCCCTAGACCAGAAGCATATTTGAAATGTGCTTACCACTTATGTTTTATTCTGTTTGGTTATTTTAATACGAACCATTTATCCGTATTTTAGCTGGCCTCGATACACACCGAGTAAACAATGAATAGAAGTTGGGTTTGTTTAAATGCCAATCTTAAGTTACTTACAGGAAGTATAAGCCCAGGCTGTCCTACGGACCAATACAGTAGATAATACACCTACTAGTGATGCTACGATATATCGTATATCACGATAATCATGATAGAGGCATTTCATGATAATCGTGATAGAGAAAAATCTATATCATGATTTTAAAAAACACAAATTATTTTGTGAAAAGTGACATGATATTTGCAAAAATATGTGGATATACTCTGGCAATACATAAGTGATGCATAAAAAAAATAATAAGTGTCAACTTGTCAAATAAATTGGTTGAATAAAACTTGTCCTGGAAAACATTAACATATTCAATTTATTCAATATATCGTGACTATCATGATATAAGTCCCATGATATTGTGATTATCGTGATATTAAAATTTTCATATCGTGGCATCACTATCAGCTACCCAAATAGCAACTGAATATTCTAAATGAACAGTCAATGTTACAGATACATAGGTGTTAAGTTTGTACTCCCATGTACAAAGATACTGCAAGCTAAGAATTCTTTCTGCTTGCTAACTATATTTTATGGCAACTCAAGGTACATTTTGTGATGCTACCTTAAGGCAATGCATGTACTGTATATAGTGTTTGTGTGTGTGGTGTACTCACAGGGCTGAGATGGATAATCCTGAGGTGTCACTAAGGTTTGGTCTCATACTTGAAGCTTACTGTAGAGGCAGTACAACTCACATGGATAACTTACAGAGACAGGTACAGTGTGTCTGTGTGCGTGTGTGTGCATGTGCGTACACGCATGTTTGTGTGCTGGTGTAAGATGTTTACTGTTATTAGTTGCTCACAGAGTTATCATCGAGGTTATCAGCCATTCTTTTTAATACAACAGTGCAGCTCTAGCTGGCAAAGTTGAATGTACACCGTCATGTCTGGAATGATCTTTGCGGTTAAATACGTAAATATACTAGCCAGTCTACATTATGTGGGAAAGAAGCCATTTAGTTTCTGTGTAATCATCTATTAAGGGACTATATACTCTCCTCTCTGTATTGTTAACACTTGGTATTAGATCATCCACGTGAAATGTCACCACGATATTCCATATGGTTGTACATTAAATCTCAATTGCTATAATTATTCTCATCTGGATAATTTGTTAATTGATTGTTGTTTATTGGTAAAATGTTAGCAGGGTAAATTTGTAGACAGTCCAAGTGTACCTACATGGATCTGAAAATTGTTAATAATATGAGTGGGCTAAACACATGTTCAGTTATGATAATTGTATGGCTTAACGTAATTACTTCAATGATGTACGACTTGTGCTTGTTGGGAATTGAGTTTATTGTTCATGTTTACAGGTTGATGCTGTGGGAAGGTTGAAAGATGTGTCTGAAGGATTACAGGGTATCAAACATATCAAAGAGAAGGTGAGCCCATATCATTCACAATGTGATAGTCTTTGCTGTTGTTTTGTCTGTTCCGCAAAGTTATGAACATAATATTTTAAATTTTGCTAAACTTGTAGATATTGATGAACAGAAACTAATTTCAGTGGATCCTCACTACCCCCATGTCCTTAAATTACAAAATTCTCTTTAGAACTCTTTTAAAGCAAGTTTCTTTCAATTACTATACAATTACTCCTGCAAAACACAGCTGACTAACAAAAATACTCCAGGCACTTTTGCTATTTGGATTTTTGAGTGTTTGGATCACTGGAGTGTGAATCAAAGGATACGTTGTAGTTGAGAGATTTTTTTTTTTTTTAAATCTGGTGTTCAAGTTGGAGTTGTGCATTTCTGATTAACATATTTTATATTTGCTTGTTCAGGAACAAAAGAGAGCTGCCCGTGAGAAGATGCGAGGTCATTTGAGAGATGAAAATTGTCGTATTGCCCTCAACAACCTCCAGTGCACATTAATGCCTAAACTCAAACTTGGACAACTACAGTGAGTACGACTGCAGTAAACCGTCATGTAAACTACAACTGGGACCAGGAGGTTTAGACAAAGTGTTGATGTATGCATGTTGGTATATCTTAAGTGCACTAGTGTGTACAGTGGAACATGTTTATGCCAGTCATCTTTGGGCCAAAATTTCTGGCTTCAGTAGGCAGGTGACTGCTGTAGACAAGTAGATTACTTCTCGCTTGCAAGAATTTTAAGTTGGCCTTTTTAGAGAGGTGATCTTTCTATATAGGTGGCCACTAAGACAGGTTTACTTTTTTTGTGTGTGTTCATGTTGCAGGTGTTCGTATTAGTGCATAATATTATTGTGAAGTTTTTGGTGTGTTTGGTTTTAATATTCGGTAAACAAACTGTTCAGTGTACAGGGTGTGCACTATTTAAAGAGATAACTGTGTTGGATTCTGTTGCTTCATTTTGTAGGGTGGATAAATGTCGATTTTTTGATTCCAAGATGCGTCCACTACTTCTAGTGTATGATAATGAGGATATCAGTTTACGTTTGTCACAGAACCAAGAGCCATCTCCCTACACTGAGATTAAAATCATATTCAAAAGTGGCGATGGTTAGTCTCCAGAATTTGTTATACTTCACCATCATCTGCTATGTTTGTGATAAGTATATATACTTGTGTTGTTGTAACCTCCTAGATCTTCGGCAGGATATGTTGACCTTGCAGATATTCGGTGTAATGGACCGCTTGTGGCAAGCTGAGGGACTTGATTTCAGGTTGGTGTAGTGAATATATCATATTGATTCTTAGTTGGGTTCTTCATGAACATTTACTTGTTCGTGGTGTGACCCTTGTGTTTCCTATGACAATTGCCATCCTTCATTGATGGTTGTAATAGCCATGTGAATCATTAGAACAAAGGGGTTGCAACATTTAAGTAAGTGCAGTAGATAATAGAGACAAATTTCATAATAAGGCTTTATAGCATATAGAAATAACCGTTGTCCCTAGCAACCTGAATTTCCCAGTATTATTAGGTGATGATGCCTAAAGTAATTTCTCCAAATTTTGAAAGGGTAGCATATATATGTCATAAGATATGACATCTTGAAATTTGTGGTTTTCCCATACATATCTATGTGAGAGGGCTACATTTGCCCCTTCTGGGTAATCACAAAAATGAGGTATTTCAACGTATGCAAAAATTCAAAATTCAAAAGTACATATATCTCAATGTTACGTAATTTGTAGGTATGAATGTCAACAATTATCTCTCCAAGTTTTAAATGGATAGTGTATATAGGTCATAAGATATGACCATAGATACTACACCTTGAATCCCATGATTTGTGTGATTACTGAAAAGGGGCAACTGTTGTCCCTCTCAATGAAAATGTATGGGAAAATTGCAACTTCAAAATGTCATATCTCATGACTTATTTATGCTATCCTTTTAAAACTTGGAGAAACGACTTAAGACATTGACACCTACAAATATAAATTTTAGGTTGCTAGGGGCAACACTTGAATTTTTCATTATTATGAAATTTGTCTATTGGTTGTCCCTACAAGTCCGAACCTCAATGATCAAATAATTTGATTATCTGAAAACAAAAATTACATTTGTAGTCAGGTGTGCTTTATGTTAGAGTAGTGTGTTCTATTAGAGCGATTGAGCATAACTCTGTATTTGTTCAATGAATCGATATGTATAGTTACAAAAAAAAATGTAGTAGTGATAGTGTAGTGTATGTGTATACATATGTGAGTATCATAAACTTATGTACATGTTCACACTTCAGGATGTATCACTACGGATGTCTGGCTACTGGTACTGGTAATGGCTACATTGAGGTGGTCCAGAAAGCTGAAACTATTGCTAACATACAGAAGACCCTCAGTGGCAGTGGTCCCAAGCTCACCTGGGACAACCGTCTGTTACATGCATGGCTGAAAGAGAAGAATCCCGATCCCCAACAGTAAGAGCTTATGATATTAGCCTGAACTATCACTTCTGTATTGATAGGTTACAAAAAGCAGAGGAAACTTTCTGTCTCTCTTGTGCTGGCTCATGTGTGGCTACGTATGTGCTGGGAATTGGGGATAGGCATTCCGACAATATCATGGTGACTGACAGAGGACAACTGTGTCATATCGACTTTGGTCACTTTCTTGGGAACTTCAAGTCCAAGTTTGGAGTGAGGAGAGAACGTGTTCCATTTGTGTTGGCCAGTGATTTTGAGATCATCATAGCAAGGGAGCATTTTGGCTTCAAGAAGTGAGTGTGATATATGTAGTACTAACCGTCTGTAATATGAGGATGTCCTAGACAGGTTTCCAATTTTCTGCTGCATGCAAACTTAAATCTAGAAGTGGTCTGGGGCATACTCCTCTTTGAAATTATGCATTTTGAGATTAAATCTAACTCCAAAATATGACTTTTACTGTGTAAACTAAGTACCGATAGTGGATTTTTATCATGAGGACTTTAATCTTGCGTCTTGGACAATATTAAAATTCGTGACATTTTTATCACGTGAAGTTTTGTTTATCGTGAGGTTTTTAGCACCTGTAAAACTGTTGTGTTGAAACATTCGACAACAAACCAGGTGCTTGTTTGATTGTTTATGACAGCTCGGTTCCCCTACACACACATGTTTCTTCACCAAACATCGCTGAACACGGCTACCTTTAGGTGCCTCTTCTTCACTCTTCTTGAAGGGTATCCTTCGGTGGTGAGTAGTGAGGACTGGCTACTCGGGTTGTTCTTCCAGAGACCCTTAACCCCTAGCTTAGCATTTGTAAGGTCTGTACAACACATGGAACAGCAAATTCTTGCTCTTTTTATAGAGACGAGAAACCACAAGCTACAAAAACAAATTGCCAAAAATGGAAAAACAGGATGTGACTTGGCACATTCCTGAGATGTTACAAGACATACGTGCCAATATGAAATCAAAGTTTATGTCTTGAGGTAACTATCCCCTCAGTGCCTGCATGAATTCATCGTGGATACAAGCATTGATACAAAGAAACAAGGCTAACATGACAAAATTTCACTACTTTTCATCTCATACATGAACACTTATTACAATGAGTAATAAAATTCATGCAAGGAATTTGATGTTGCAGATTTGTCACCTCGCGAGATTAAGTATCACATGATTTTATTTTCACAAGTAAATTTGTCCGTAAGAAAAACCCACTATACGGTAACTTTGAACAAAATGTGACTGTTCTATTAGGATAGTCGACTGCTCTATTAGAGTTTATTCTATCTGAACCTTTGATACCTTAAATGCAAAATTGCCTGAATATAATTTTCCGGTTTCTGGAAATCTCAGAAACTCTCCTCCCTAATATAGTATAGGACCTTTACAGAGTGTCTGGATTATACTCGTGCATCTGACTTCTCTCTTTTTTTCAAGTCTTCATGTTAACAGGTTTCACTCCAGCTATAAAGGCTGAATGGCTGTTTTTCTGATTCTTATTTTGTAGTAGTTTTTTTTTCCAACACAATGACAAAGAGTGAAAAAGATGACAAAACTACCATTACATTGTATGCACCGTAATTGACAGAAGGGAAGGTTGAGCTTTGATAAATTGAATGTTAACAATAAAAAATCAGAAATCACATACCTAAACGCTCACATTTAAGGGCACATGTTTTGCAAATTAAAAGTTGATCAATTCAGCTGATTCATCAAATTTGTCAACTTTTAAAAATTTTGAAGTGTACATGTACTAGTAGAAATTTTGTTAAGGCAAAGATGTTATGCATGTTTCTTTGTTTAGATTCCAGCAGCTGTGCGAGAAAGCGTTTATGATACTTCGGAAGAAAGGTGGACTCTTTATCAATCTTCTAGCAATCATGTTGTCCACTGGTATTCCTGAGCTGAGGTCTGTAGAAGACCTCAACTACGTCCGTGATGCTCTCTACCTCGTTGGGACGGAGAATGAAGCCCTAGAGCACTTCCGTAAGAAAATGAGTGAGGCTCGTAACAATGCGTGGAGTACTAGTCTTAACTGGTATATTCATGGGCTAGCCAAAGACAACACTAAGTAGTGGACAAGATATTATCATCCGTTTCCTCAGTCAATATCGTATAATTATTTTAGTAATGAATTATATATATACTGTATTATGTACCTGAAGTTATATATAAATTATATGATACATAATTATTATGATGATTTATTTGTTAACAATATTGACCATCAAATGTGAAACATTACAACTTCCACTACAGTTGACTGATTGATGCTACAGTATGTATAAACATTTCACAATTAAATGAGGTGTGCACACTACAGCACTCCAATTGTATGATAATAGTTGGATATACTGTATCTATGGTGACACTAATGCGCGGGCGCTTAAGACTCGGTTTATAATCAATAATCGTCAAGTCCCTGGGCTGAAATATACATGGAACTTGAAAATATCTTGCCTGATCTGTTGTCCTGGTTCGTTTTTTCATTGGAACATATCGTGTTTGGAGTTTTCGTTATAATGACAGTGGGAATATTGCGCAATGAAGGCTTTCGACCATATCTAAGACGCTTGAAAACAGTAATGGACGTAACTAACATGTTGATAAAGAGAGAAGCTGAATTACTCGTTAAAGAAACTGCTGACAAGATGCCAGCTGACTTCACGAGTGGTAAGAGAGTTATTCACCTCCCAGAAAAAGGTATGTAGTGAATGGACTACAGTTATGCACCTATCAATATTATGCCCCACCACCCCCCTCCCGGGCAAGGGTGGGGGAAAGGTGAAGATTTGACTTTTTCAAAAATCTAATTCCCCACCCGTGGGGCATGACGAGTAGTCAAATCCCCATGTAGTGTACTTTGGGAAAGTAGGTATTCTTGCAGGAGGTGCATAGCTATAGCTTATCAAGTCAAGCAAGTGCTAAAATTTTTGAACAGTCAAATGACCCACTAGTGGGGCGATCTTTAACAGATCAAAATCATCCACTATTCCCCCATGTACGCCCGGGAGGGGGGTAGTGGGGCTTAATATTGATAGGTGCATTACACTGAGTTGCACAATGGATGATGTCATAATTTGACAATTACATGTACAATATAAGGCCACTCCAAGAAAATTCCTTGTTTCCCATTTCATTGACCTCAACAATACATGCGGGCGGGCGGTTCATTATTCATTAGATATTTCCACTAATTTTCGAAATTCATAACTAACAGGTAGAGTACAGTAGAAATATTTAAATTAGGAACCTGAACAGTGAAAAGCTAGCTAAATGGGCTTTTTGAATGCTACACTAGTTACTGCTATGCTATCACAGGATAAATAATGAATAAAATGTTCAGTTGACAGCAATAATGAATGACCATGCGGGAAGAGAATCTGCATGCGGTCGGGAAATGTAAAACAATGAATTTTCTTGGAGTGGCCTAAATACAAGGGGTCAGAGTCTAGTCTCAGGGTTACCAAGCTACTAAATAACTGTCGACCCCTGGCAAGACAAAATTGTAGCTACTTATAAAACTAAATAATTATATTGACAGATTGACTACATCCCATTATGTTGAAGCCCAAGAGTTAAATATCCTGTATGAACAGGAGATGGCAACATGAGCTGCCTGCTGAAGTATGCAATGTATTGTATTTGACATACATTGCTAATAGTCACTGGCATGAAATGGCCCTAGACACCAAACTTCAACTGTCACAAGATCAACTGAAAATCCAGCATGTTGAAGGTACATCCAGCAGTAATGAGCCATAGTGATCTTCTTTACAGTTCCTTACAGCCATAAGGTGATGTTCAGTATTAGTAGGTTTAGCAGGGCAGAGTATATTTACTCTTGAGTGCCGAAATTTAGTGTTATCAACTTTTTACGCCCTGCCTAGCCTATAAGAACCCTTTTAGCATTTGATACCAAGAGGTCACTTTTATGACTATATAATAATAATAATTTAACAGTCAATCAAATGGGAGTTAAGGCCATCATCATTCCTTGTTTCCTTTCACCATCCACATCTGTTTTTTTAGATAGCTGCATAAATTTTAATTAATTGATAATAGATCATGTGTATGCACTATTTTCAGGGAGGCACAAAACGTATACCACATATAAATGCTCATGCCCGTTTAATTGACTGGGCCACATGTGCACTACTCAGATGCCTAAGAGTCAAAGCTGGCAAATCCTCCTCCTGGGGAAGGAGTAGTACCCACCTGAACCTCGTTCGTTATGTGAGACATTAGGTTCTCATTATTACTGGGTCATAGGGTGGGCCCACTGAACATTACCAAACATCAAACCTTGGAACTCATGATTGCCATGCTGGTGGCCTAACCATTTCACTATGCTGCTTTAAGTTAAATTTTAACTGAACGGCCATTAAATTTCGACTTAATTTTCACCTGCCAATGAGACTGATACTTCAATAATAGTAATGACCTATCTACACGCGTGCACGCACATGTGTGTGTGTACATATGCATGTACATAAAGTATACTTTTTGTTAGGTTTGTCTGAAGAGGAGTTAATGGCACAGTTGAAAACACTGTAGAGCAATGATTCAGATGCTTACAGTGGCAAATTATTTGGCTATTCCTACCACACTGAGGGTGACAAACTTGATGTTGTTAAAAAGTTCTTTGACAAGTTTGAAGACAGGTTACCAGTTGCACCTTCCGAGAATTACAAGGAGAATGTTGTGCAGGCTTTCTTTACTGCCTTTATGAGGGAAAATGCTATTAGCCCAGTAGTGTTTCCCAGCCAGTGGTATGTGACTTTTTTTCTGATTTAATTGTTTTGGTTTAAACTTTTAACATGACTGCTCTATTAGAATATCTCCATTATTGTAAGTAGTTGTGCTTGTTTTGATATGAATAAATTTGTTGCAGCGTAGATTTAATAATCCACCATCATGTTGTTTTGTTGTAGGCGGTTTGAAATTGAAACAATTGCCATGACAGCCAGCGTGTTACATGGTGATACCAATGTAGTTGGTAGTGTCACATCCGGTGGTATGTTCATAGAGAAAAATTTAAAAGTTCATTTCTTGTTGTGCATTATTATACTATTAGAGCATTAATAAGAACACTATACTGTTACTGGCATCAGCTACTGAGCACACCTATAACATGGTGGACCCAGTGAAGGAGATCAGTGTTGTTGCCAGCAAGTATCACCTACCACTTCATGTGGATGCTTGTTTTGGAGGCTTTATCCTACCATGGTGAGTAAGTCATGACTGCTTAATGAATATTTGATTTCAGCTGTTGTTCACAAGCTTTCAAACATAGCATGATGCACTTCCATCATCCCTATGTAATATTTATACTAGTTAACATTCATGTGGTCCATGTTATGAGTTTTCATATACATGTATATATAAGGCACGATAAGCTATAGTGTTTAATCACACACACACACACGCACACACACATAGGGTGGAGAAGTTGGGAAATGAAGTTCCAGTATTTGACTTCAGATTAAAAGCAGTCAGTTCAATATCAGCTGACATTCACAAATATGGCCTGGGAATGAAGGTAAGCCATCCAGCATAATAAATAATGATACATGTGGTTGTCCTGTTATATACCACAGGGAGCAAGTTTTCTGCTATACAGAGACTCTGACATTAGGAAGTACCAAGTATTTGCCTACACTAAATGGGTTGGTGCAGGGTTCTGCCCAGAAATTCCTGAGTGGTGGCCTAAAGTTAACACGAACTGATGTGCTGTGTGTTATATTAGGGTATATTGCACATGTATCAGTGATATATGTAAGAATTGTACTGGTCGGATTTAAGAGGGTACTGGTCGGTTTTTAGAGGTACTGGTCACTTTGAACCACTGCCGACCAGTGTCGGCAGAACCCTGCATTGGTGGGATATATGGCTCCCCTGGAATGTGTGGTACCAGGCCAGGTGAGTGTAGTGCTGTATTAAAGGCACAACCATACTTTTGAAGTACTCAATGTATATAAGCTTCAAAATATACAAAATGATTTGTAGAATGGTTCAAGCACCTACTCTTACATTTGCTAGACAAATACTTTTAGTAGCACAGCACAAGTCCAGCTAAGTTACCCGATTGATATGAATTGAATACCATCTTTATGTTGTTTTATCTGTGTTGTGTTGGTACATAAGCCCAGCTATATATTTGTCCCCATAGAATATATGCAATAGTCACTCTTATAATAAATTACAATACAGTGAAAGCTTGTTAATGTGGGGAGGGCTACCTATGGGATCAAAAATTATGCATGATATTAGTATTGTGCTGTATTGGTACACCTTAGCTGTGTTTGGGGATCTACTAGAGGTGAACACTATAATAACGAGGTGGTTCTAGAGCTGGCTGCTAAATGAGATTTCTTAATTTATAAAATGTCTATATTAAGTAAACACCTTGACGTGATAGAGTGATGGATTGTACAGGTGGGATAATGGCTGCTGCTTGGGCAATGCTCAAATGTATGGGACAAGATGGATACCTTGAAATGGCCAAGAAACTGATGACAGTCTCCAACTACCTCAAGAAGGAAATACATTCCATTGAGGTAAACCTGTTTGTGTAGTTTAATGACCTACTAATACTTTGCATACTATATGTGTGTCCATGCCACATGTAAGCACAAATTTTTCTGAAATTTGAGTACTGTATACATAACATGGATGTAATTTTGTGTGTATGCATGCACATGTTCAGCACACTAACACTGGATTTTTACATAAGTTTTAATCTAATTTCTGTTGCAATACTGTATACTGCTTCATAGCATTGCACTGTAGAGGTCTAAGTAACAATGTTACATTCATCACATTGCTGTTTTAGGGATTACATTTGGTAGGCCATCCTCATGGTGCAGCATTTGCTATTGCATCTACTGACCCACAAGTAAACGTACAAGCAATAGCTAAACTTATGGATAAGAGAGGTAAAGAAAATATTTAGTAGTTAACAATATACTTGTACTTAACAGGCTGGAAGTTGCAGCCTGCCCAGAACTGTATTCACCTTACCATTCTTCCCTCTCATACAATTGAAGTGGCCAATCAACTAATTACTGACTTGAGGAGCTGTACATCACAACTCAAGGTGAGAGGGAAATACAAGACTGGATCACTCTTACACAGAGATCAGTTTACAATTGCTGTTACAATCTTGTGTAAAAGTACTTTTACTCACTAGAATGCACATTACATAGGGGAGTATATTATGTAACATAGGTAATTATCTTTTCTTTGTAGATGAATCCATCTCTTCCTGGGGGAAGTACTTCATTGTTGATGGGGCAGTTACCAGACTCAGCATTGCAAGAATTAGTGGTACAATTTTTCAATGAAATGCATGCACTATAGTAATTCATTTTTCTATACAAATAATTTTGCTGTTAACATGTATGTAATATAGTTGGTAGACAATCTTCAGTTACAAAGTCAATATTATAGATAGTTCTGTTATATCATTCAGTGTTTTATTGTGAATTCTGATCTAATCCAAACAGCCGAAGTGTGAAAAAGGATATAGCCTTCCAAAAATAGGCTAATATGAAAAAGATGTGATATCAAAAGTGGTGGCCAAGAAATGGTTGCAGTGATATTATAGTGTTGCATGTATGAAGCGATCTCCAAGTGTATTTGGTCCCTCACTTGGTACTACATGCATGTATGGTTGGTTTTCACGTTATAGTTCATTGATAATTAAAACAGATTTCCATTACATTAAATTACTGAAGGTTTGTACCTTGATATAGTCAGTATGCGTTCACCTGAGCCCCTGCCAAATATAATAATGTCAAATAGGTGAACATGTGTTCACTCCCAATGGTTTTGTACAGGAACAAGCATGTTTTGTAAACATGTTTGAATGCCTGAATAAATGTATGGGATATTTTTAAAGCTTCATAACTCACTTGTTCTTTCCCGTATCAAAGCACTTTTTTGATTAACAGTTCTGGCATTTAAAGAGCTCTACTAAATGTTTGGGCAGCTGGCCCATGTAACAAGAGTTAACAAGAAATGAGTGCTCCAGTGAATGCAAACATACTATAGTTACCTGACGTTTTTTTTTTTGTTGCAGTAGTAGTAGTAGCAGCAGCTATACTCTTGATAGAGCTCACACATTTTTTGAGCACTTCTAATACAACACATATAGAATGTTCTGGCCAGATTTTTCATGGATAGATCTATGAAATTATATTCTGGTGCAGTAAACTATAGAGCTTCCATTTATAAAGTAACTGACAGATCTAGTTTATGGAAGATGAGCAACTGACAGCAGCAGCAGAGTGTATAGGTGTGGAGGTCCCCCTGAACTTTGGCTTTTTTTTACTTCACAGTGAGAGTCTCTTGTTTCACATGTTTGGTTTTTTAGCTAACAAAAGGTCCGTGCTACGATGGTTAGCCTATCTGCATACCAAATCTTATGTATAGTATGACTGCAGGCATAACAAAAAATCGCACTTGCAATATTTGGAAAATTCGTTTGTAACTTTGTTCCACTAATCTGTACAAAGATAAATGCACTATAAATTATGCTCTTTACATCCTCCAAATTTGAAAAGAAACCAATAAGGCTTGTACAAGTTATGGCAATTTTTGTAAGTATTGCAAAATGAAAATTAACGGCAGAAGTTAATATAAAGAAACTAAGATGAACTTTGAAGGTGCGTATCACAATAACCACTAGAGCGACTTAGCTCAGATCTGGAATGGAATATGTCCCATCCAATCTGAGAATGTTATTTTGAGATTTTCAACCTGCAGTGACTGTTCTATTAGAGTATCTCAATCCTTAGCTACTTTTCCCTTCACAAGTAGCTGCAAATCACTGTGTTTGTCTGTTTTATTACAACCTGCATCATGCAAAACGTCCACAGTTTCATGATCAGCTTCTTTGATGCCTGTTGCCTACCAGTTATGCTGGCATAATTGGTCCAGCTATTATTGCACAGTGGTACAAAGCATTTATGATATTTCATTCATATTAAAATAATAGCATTTGTCACACCTGCAAATTAAAGAAAATAATAGCTATACATATACGGTTGTACTTGACTTATTTACACTGTAAAAATGTACACAAAAACGGTGTCATAGGGCACATTTTGGTGTCACAGGGGGCACTTTGTGTGCAAAGCACACTTTATTTTTTAAGTGTATGTTTGAGACAATAATTAGGGTACAGCTGTGTCTTGTATTAATCCTAGCTCAACAAACTTCAGCAGAATGATCACAAAACTTACTAAAAATGTTAATTTTTATTTTAAGTATATGTATACACAATTTCCAACCAAACAACTAATTTTTTAGTGGAGGACATAGCTATATAGTTGCATGTACAGTACGTAGTTGAATATTGCCACAGCATTAGAAGGCAGCTGTAGATGGTGGTAGGTAAGTAAATACAATTGGTGTAAGGTGGCCAAAGCTAACCCCCTGCAGAGTCTTTTTCGTATATACTATTCTACAGTTTACACTAGTACTGCTAAATGCATGTAATACGTAATATGTCATACAGTACGGTAGTGCTGTATATTAGGGATCATGGAGGTTTGGGTCTTTCTGGCCAAAAATATCACCCAAAAACCAATGTCATCCTGGTGCCTTGGCAGTATTGGTTAGATATAACCAAACCCAAAAGTGCCTTCAGTATGACCCTAAATGCTTCCAATAAATAGGTATGAAATTTAATTTTTTTTAAAATTCAATGGAATTTTCTACTGATTAACTGCCTGTTTGCCTGATTTTTGAGTCAGTAACAGACTGAACATAGCTGAAAGCAAAGCATAATGACCACTTCACTTTCTAGTCAGTAATTGTGACTGCGGTGCACGTTCAGATGAACACTTTAACTCGGTGCCATCCTTTCTTTTGATGCAGCATGCGTGAATTTACCATACAGTCATAATAAGGAAAAATTAGGAATAAGTTTGATTAGGGATCATAGAAAAAAAAGTGGAAACAAGGAGATCGCCTATATACTATTATAGTGAACATTTAATCCTTTATTCAGTCATGGGTATAGACTGAATTAGGGATTGAATGTTCACTGGTATATCTGCAGGTGTATAGACAACCTCCCTTGTTTACCTACTTTTTTTTTCCATAATCCAATCCAACATCAAATTCCTTATACTTGTACTATGTACTGGAAGACGTCAAGAGACTGTACATAATAAATGTAACAATACATCAAATTATTGTTCTATGTTAATCACTAAATTTGCTTTGCAGATTCAATTTCATAAAAGGTTTGTGTTTGTTCATTTGTCATTAAAGCATTAAGGCATTTGTGTAGTACTTATGTACATTTCACAAATAAGGGCATTTTCCCTCATACTATCATCCACAACAACATCAATAATCTTTAAGTGGCATATCATTGGTAGTGATTGGCTTAGAGCTACAATGCGTACCAAGATTCTCAATGCTTTCTTTGTGTATCATCAGCTCCATGGGAGTAAAAGTTATCAGAGGTAGTGTCACTAAAGCAAACATGATGGCAAGCAAACATGATGGCAAGCAGTAATTATGAATCAAAATTATCAGCAAATGGCATTCGATACCATGAAATGTAAAATTATGCCATCAAAAGTGTTTAGAACAGTGTTTGCATAAGTAGATGTATCAAGGCCAATATTGTAGATACTGTGACTAGCAAAAATTGGTTAGGGTTGCTGTCCGATGGGTCAACAATAATTATCAAAATGATCACCAATCAATAAATCATGTAATAAGCTGCAAGGCAATGATACTGGTCATTGTAACATCCTTGAAAGTGATCCAACAATGGCTTTACCCTGAGGAAATTGACTTTTTTATTAAGATATGTCTCAAGTAGAAGCAAAAGTGGAAGCCCAATGACAATCACAAGTGTACACAACCCTAGCCTGCTACAATGACATTATGGTAAATGATGACCATCAATGTCAGGTGACTAGTGTGTGTAAACCTTATCCACATCATGAAACATTAGTGGTCTCAATAGCAGTAATGAAGTTGTTGCTAGCAATGTATTACAACAACAAAAGGGGACAAATGACATGGATGATTTCTCTGCTTATGAAGGATGAAAACCTGTAAGATTCCCTTGCTAGTACATAGATCAAGACTCATGGTAGTGAGTCACATGGCCAAGAAACTACAAAGCACATGTCCATATTCATTATGAATGAACCCACTATCATGGTTCATGATATGGACAAAATGGCAAATTTCAGTTTTGTCCCAAATACACATACTGTTTCCTTTTCACTTGATACTTACTAGTGGACCAATACTAATTGCAAATAACCACCAGAGTGTGGTTTTGAGTTGGAGGATGCTTTCCAAGGTGGTTTTTAGGCGTGCGTTCTATTAGAGTTTTTGCAAAAAAAACATATGCGATCCCTATTATGAACCCAATATCGTGGTTCATGATATGCAGTGTAGAGTATGTATTTGTAGTACTATATATAATACAAATTAAATATATGTATGGCTAGTATATGGGATATTTAATTATATTGTGGGTTTTGTACTGCCAAAGTAATATACACCAAAGTTCTCTCATATATCCGGCTGTTCTAAGCATTTGCATACAAATGGTTTTTCTCCATGAGTTTTATTTGTAAACCTGTGGGACAGGGGCATAAAGAGGGGGCTTCCAAGTGTTTCAGGAAACTTCTCTTTGCCAGGTTTACACAGCAGGAGCCAAACACATGTCACTTATTTAGTTTGGCAGCACAAAAGTGAGTAGCAGCATGCAGTACAGTACACTCATCTCTGGTAAGGATCTACAGAGGGGACTTAAACCTTCCTATAGTTTTTTTTTACATTTGAAATATTCTAATAGAGCACAGTCCAGTATACTCTATAATAAAGCATTCACAAATTATAGTCACTTATTAGTGAGTTAGAATATCATGAGAAGGAACTTAATATTGATGTGGAACATTTGAATTTCATTTCTATAAGAATATATATCAGCCAGGAATTTTAATGTGCTATAGTGAGCTGGCTGGTGTCAGTCAGCTTATAGTATACTGTAATGTGCCTTTTTTTCATTGTAAAACAATTTTCGCATGTAAAACTTGTATATACGAAAATTTCTTCCATGAAAATTTTTTTACACAAGATGGAACTACTCTATAATAGAGCGGTCATCATGTAAATCATATGAAAATATATATTTTTACATGAAAAGTTTTATCATGAAAAAATTTTGCACAAAAATATAGTGAATTACAGTACTAGTCTTCTTCTAAATAACAATATTAATTAAAGGCAGTATAAGCCACACAATTAATGCACAGAAACTTTGGCTACTAACCTGCCTTAGTTGCATGTGCATGCATAATAAAAACATTGTGCAAAAATTTTTCATACAGGACTAATGTACATAAAATTTAAAAGAAAGTGAATTATATATGGCACTAAGTGAACATGATAGCATCAAGTACTTTCACTAGTTTATTGGTAAAAACTATTTATTTTCTACTCATCATTACCTCGCATATATATGCAAAGTACATATATACTAGAGCTGTGAAACCTTACCAGGTAAACCGATTACTTGACCAATTGTTTTTTGCATAACCAGTCAACTGATCTCTTGAGATATTCACTCACAATGCACATTTTGGGTACCTTTCTCATTCCTTAGCATTGATATCACGGATTCAGTTATAGGTGTAATCACTTGGTGCCTATTATTTTACCCACTATATAAAGATAATCTGACACAAATTTTAAGGTGCTTGTAACTTGCATGCTAATTATAAATTGCAGGAAAGCATTATTCAGTTCAGTTAACCAAATAACCAACAGTTATAATCTTGTATGCATAATATGAACAGATAGCTATATATGTATCTCATTTCAATGTCTGCATGCAGTGTCAACTTAGCTGGATTGTACAGTTACAGTATATGTGTACAGTTGAATGGCATCAATAATTGATGCAAGTATAACTAACTGTACATGAAACCATACAGTTTGCTGACTGTAAAATACACACTGCATGAAAACAAATATACATGATATCCTACTACATACATAGCTTCACACAATTCTTGTAATGCTAATAGTCACCTGAGATAACTATATATTGCAAACTAAAATACAACAGCTAATTATAATTATCCACTATAACAGTTCTAATGGCTAGAGGTGTTAAACAATAACTTTGCGAAGTGCTGTACTGTGTAATAATTCTACAATGTTGATTACGTCAAATGCTTCTACTAAATATTATGTATTAATATGTGTAAGAAGTTGCAAGTTCGTCATTACCACATCATGAAGAGATCATCATATACACGGTCACCTATAAAAAAGGAGTTTGTCAAATCGAAAATTGCTAGGTAAGGAGTATTTTGTGCAGCTCTGGTAAATTTAAGTGCACCTGGTGTTTCTAAATTGGTTTCATTAATTTGTAAGATTTGCAGTTTGGTATTTTGAATTAATGCAGCTGTAATTTCATTTGCTGCTTCGCTGCCAATGTTATTGTTTGAGATGTCAAATTCGGTCAGAAATGAAACATGCCGTAAAGCATTTATAATCTTAATACTTCCTGATGCTTGTAAATTGTTTTGGTTGATACGGAATATCTGTAGCATAGGGTTATGATATAAAACAGACGCAACGTCATTTGCTGCTTCACTACCGATATTGTTGTCAGAAATATCTAGTTGTGTAAGTGATGCAACATTATGTAAGCCTCTTGCAATCTTAATTACACCTGATGTTTGCAAATTATTTCCATAAATACTAAACTTTTTCAGTTTAACACTATGACATAAAACAGCTGCAATATCATCTGCTGCTTCTCTACCAATGTTGTTATTTGAAATGTTAAATTCTGTCAAAACTGTAATGATCTGCAGAGATGTTGCGATCTTAATAGCACCTAATGTTTCTAAATTATTTTCATCGACACAAAACACTTGCAGTTTATTGTTATGAGATAAAACAGCTGAAATGTCATCTGCTGCTTCACTACCAATATTGTTGGTTGAAATATTAAATTCTGTAAGGGATGAAACACAACTTAAGGCTCTTCCAATCTTCATTGTGCCTGACGTACCCAAATTATTTCCATGTAGATATAACTTTTGTAGTTTAATATTATTAGATAAAACAGCTGCAATACCATCTGCTGCTTCACTACCAATATTGTTGCTTGAAATATCAAGTTCTGTCAGAGATGGCAAATTCTGCAAAAGTTTAATAACCTTATTCATGTTCAATAGTTCTATCCTGTTTTGTCGTATTCTGAGCCTCTGTAGTGGGGTGTTACAAGATAAGGTGCTTGTAATGTCATCTGCTGCTCCATTACCAATGCTACAATTTGAAATATGAAATTTTGTCAGAGATGAAAAATTATGTAACAATGCCCTCACAAAGTCAAGTACAAATGTGTTTTCCAAATGAATTTTATTTAAGTGGCAGGTTTCTACTTTTGCTAAAACAACTGCAATGTCATGTACTGTTTCTATATCAATGTTGTACTTTGAAATGTTATGAGATGATGAAATACAATGTAATGCTCTTGCTTTACATAACTCAACTTCTTGAAACAACAGTGAATTTCCACGCACAGAAACACTAATATTACTACATGGTTCTTCATTTTCAATCTTCATGACAGAAACAGAAAAATATACAAATTTAGTATGACGTAGACCTCTGATGATATTCATAGCACTTGCTGCATTAAAGTTATTGTTATCAACATTGAAATATACGATCCCAGTATTGCGACATAAAATAGCAGCAATGTCATCTGCTGCTTCATCACCAATATTGTTGTTCGAAATATTACATGTTGTTAAGGATGAAATACTTTGCAAAGCTGTAGCAATTTTAAGTATACCTGATGTTTCTAAATTGTTATCATGGACATTGAATACTTTTAGTTGGCTGTTATGAAATAGAATAGCTGCTATGTCATCTGCTGCTTCACTACCAATATTGTTGTTAGAAATATTTAATTCTGTCAGAGAAGTAACATCTTGTAAAGCTTTGGTAATCTTTATAGTACCCAAATTTCCTAAATTATTCTTATATATCTGCAGTGCTTGTAGTTTAGTATTATGAGATAGAACAACTGCAATATCAACTGCTGCTTCACTACCAATATTGTTCCCTGATACATCCAATTCTGTCAAAGATGAAATATTTTGTAAGGATTTAACAATCTTTATTATGTTTGATACTTCCATCATGTTTTTGTGTATTCTGAGATTCTGTAGCTTGGTATTACAAGATAAAACCACTACAATGTCATCTGCTGCTTCACTACTACCAATATTGCTATTTGCAATATTAAATGCTGTCAGGGATGAAATATTATGTATAAATACTCTCACAAAATTAAGTACAACTGTGTTTTCGAAATGAATACTTTTCAAGTGACAAGTTTTCACTTTTGTTAAAATAATTGCCATGTCATTTGCTACTTCACAATCAATATTGTATTTTGAAATAATTTCAGGCAAAGTGTGCCGTGAACCTGTTGCTTTACTAAAATTATCACCATCAATGAATAATGAGTTACCACGTAACAATACTCTGATATTAGTTGTTCCGTCTCCACCAATATCTGTAACAGAAATAGAAAAATATGTAAGGAACTTGTTATTGTGTAGAGCTCTTATGATTTTTATAGCAGTTGTTGCATTAAAGTTATTGTTATCAACCACAAATCGTTTAATTCCAGTATTGCATTGCAAAATGGCAGCAATATCATCTGCAGCTTCATTACCAATATTGTTGTTTGAAATATCACATGTTGTTAATGATGAAATATTTTGTAAAGCTTTTGCAATCTTAATTGCACTTAATGTTTCTAAATTGTTACCATGGATATAGAATACATGTAGTTGGCTGTTATGGGATAAAACAGCTGCAATATTATCTGCTGCTTCACTACCAATATTGTTGTTAGAAATACTAAATTCTGTGAGTGATGTAACATCTTGTAAAGCTCTAGTGATCTTAATCATGTTTGAAGTTTCTATTTTGTTTTCTTGTATTCTTAGTCTCTGGAGATTGGCATTATGGGACAAAGCAACTGAAATGTCATCTGCTGCTTCACCACCAATATTGTTATTTGAAATCTGAATCTCTGTCAATGACGAAACATTGCGGATTATTGTTCTCACAAAATAGAGTACAGCAGGGTTTTCCAAATGAATTCTATCCAAGCGTAAAATTTCTACTTTAGCTAATACAACCAATAAGTCATTTGCAACATCACTATCAATATTGCAAGGTGAAATGATTTGAGATACAGTGTAGTGTGAACCTCTTGCTCTACCAAACTGATCAGTGTGAACAGAAAATAATTTATCACGTAAATATACTTTAATGTTACCTGTTCCTTTACTATCAATATTTGTAATTGAAATAGAAAAAAAAGACAGAGATTTAGTACTGTGCAGAGCTCTTATAATTTCTATAGCACTTACTACATTAAAATTATTGTTATCAGCCATAAACTGTTTAATCCCAGTATTGCAATGTAATACAGCAGCAATATCACTTGCTGCTTCATCGCCAATATTGTTGTTTGAAATGCAAAATTCTGTCAGAGATGAAGTGTTTTGTAAACCTCTCACAATCTTAATTGCACCAGATGTTTCTAGAATATTTTCATCAATTAAGAGCTTTTGTAGTTTAGTGTTTTGAGATAAAACAGCTGCAATGTCATCTGCTGCTTCACTACCAATATTGTTGTTTGACATATAAAGTTCTACCAGTGATTTAGTATTTTGTAAACCTCTTGCAATCTTTATGGCACCTGATGTTTCTAAATTATTTTCCCAAACATAAAACTTTTGTAGTTTGGTATTATGAGACAAAACAGCTGCAATGTCATCTGCTGCTTCACTACCAATATTGTTGCTTGAAATACTAAACTCTACCAAAGATTCAGTATTTTGCAAACTTCTTGCAATCTTTATAGCACCTGATGTTTCTAAATTATTTATTTGTATAGTGAATGATTGTAGTCTAGTATTACGAGATAAAACAGCTGCAATGTCATTTGCTGCTTCACTACCAATATTGTTGTTGGACATACGAAGTTCTATCAGTGATTTAGTATTTTGTAAACCTCTTGCAATCTTTATGGCACCTGATGTTTTTAAATTGTTTTTCCAAATATAGAACTTTTGTAGCTTGGTATTACGAGACAAAACAGCTGCAATGTCATCTGCTGCTTCACTACCAATATTGTTGTTTGAAATATTAAGCTCTATAAGAGATGAACTGCACTGCAAAGCTCTTGCAATTTTAATTGCACCTGCAGTTTCTAAACCATTATTATGGAGGTGAAGCCTTTGTAGTTTGATATTGTGAGATAAAACAATTGCTATGTAAATTGCGGCTTTAATACCAATATTGTTGTTTGAAATATATAATTCTGTCAGAGATGAAATGTTTAATGCAAGTGCTCTCACAAACTTCAGTACAACTGTTGCTTCAAAGTTAACTTGAAACAAACGGCATATTTCTACTTGAGACAAAACAATTGCAATATCATCTGCTTCATCACTGTCAGTATTGTAGCCTGAATTATTTTGTGAACCTCTTGCTGAACTAATATTTTCTCCACAAATGGTTAAAGAATTGCCTTGTAAATTAACTCTGATCCCACCTGCTTGTTTGTCATAATTTTTTCTGATCGAAATAGAAAAATGTTTTAGAATCTTAGTGTTTTGTAAGGCAGTTATAATTTTCATAGCACCAGCTGTCTTCACATTATTATTATCAACTGTAAATTGTTCAATCCCAGTATTGTGTAATAAAACAGCTGCAATGTCATCTGCTGCTTCATCACCAATGTTGTTGTTTGAAATCTGAAGTTTTGTCAGAGATGAAGTATTACATAAGGCTCTTGCTATCTTAATGGCACCTGCTGTTTGTAAATCATTTCCTGACACCTGGATGTCTTTTAATTTAGTATTACAAGACAAAACAGCTGCAATGTCATCTGCTGCTTCACTACCAATATTGTTGTTTGACATATGAAGTTCTATCAGTGATTTAGTATTTTGTAAACCTCTTGCAATCTTTAAGGCACCTGATGTTTTTAAATTGTTTTTCCAAATATAGAACTTTTGTAGCTTGGTATTACGAGACAAAACAGCTGCAATGTCATCTGCTGCTTCACTACCAATATTGTTGCTTGAAATATCAAAATATACCAGAGATTTAGTATTTTGCAAACTCCTTGCAATCTTTATAGCACCTGATGTTTCTAAATAATTTATTTGTATAGTGAATGACTGTAGTCTAGTATTACGAGATAAAACAACTGCAATGTCATTTGCTGCTTCATTACCAATATTGTTGTTTGACATATGAAGTTCTATCAGTGATTTAGTATTTTGTAAACCTCTTGCAATATTTATGGTACCCGATGTTTTTAAATTGTTTTTCCAAATATAGAACTTTTGTAGCTTGGTATTACGAGACAAAACAGCTGCAATGTCATCTGCTGCTTCACTACCAATATTGTTGTTTGACATATGAAGTTCTATCAGTGATTTAGTATTTTGTAAACCCCTTGCAATCTTTATGGCACCTGGTGTTTCTAAATTGTTTTCTGCAACATAGAACTTTTGTAGTTTAGTATTATGAGACAAAACAGCTGCAATGTCATCTGCTGCTTCACTACCAATATTGTTGCTTGAAATATTAAAATATACCAGAGATTTAGTATTTTGCAAACTCCTTGCAATCTTTATAGCACCTGATGCTTCTAAATTATTTATTTGTATAGTGAAAGATTGTAGTCTAGTATTACGAGATAAAACAGCTGCAATGTCATCTGCTGCTTCACTACCAATATTGTTGCTTGACATTTGAAGTTCTATCAGTGATTTAGTATTTTGTAAACCTCTTGCAATCTTTATGGCACCTGATGTTTCTAAATTATTTTCCCAAACATAAAACTTTTGTAGCTTGGTATTACGAGACAAAACAGCTGCAATGTCATCTGCTGCTTCACTACCAATATTGTTGTTTGACATATGAAGTTCTATCAGTGATTTAGTATTTTGTAAACCTCTTGCAATCTTTATGGCACCTGGTGTTGCTAAATTGTTTTCTGCAACATAGAACTTTTGTAGTTTAGTATTATGAGACAAAACAGCTGCAATGTCATCTGCTGCTTCACTACCAATATTGTTGCTTGAAATATTAAAATATACCAGAGATTTAGTATTTTGCAAACTCCTTGCAATCTTTATAGCACCTGATGTTTCTAAATTATTTATTTGTATAGTGAATGATTGTAGTCTAGTATTACGAGATAAAACAGCTGCAATGTCATCTACTGCTTCACTACCAATATTGTTGTTTGACATATGAAGTTCTATCAGTGATTTAGTATTTTGTAAACCTCTTGCAATCTTTATGGCACCTGATGTTTCTAAATTATTTTCCTGGGCATAAAACTTTTGTAGTTTAGTATTTTGAGATAAAACAGCTGCAATGTCATCTGCTGCTTCACTACCTATATTGTGCCTCGAAATAGACAATACCGTGAAAGTTTTAAGATACCCTATGCTATTCTTGACTTCTTCAGCTTGCTGTGGTGATAATGCCTTCAAATATGATTTGTTTGATTGATGGGTATGACAGATAACAGCTGTAAGATAATCAGCTAAATACTGAAGTGGTGGAGTGCTGTGGGAGTATTCAATTATTGTTGAAAGTTTGCTTTGTAAACAAACAGCTTTAGAATGTAAATTAATTCCACAGATCCTAACATGCTGGAAATTATTATGCAACACACTCTGCCTAGTGCTGGGGACAACATAAATTGCATCAATGTACAAAGGTATATTTGTACCCACCCATCTTTTTATTTGATCTATCGCTCTTTCATCACTGAATTGACTACAGTATATAACACGTGGGACTTTCCAAATACGACCAAGTGGGCATACAGCATGAACAACAATTACTCTGTTTTGTTCAGGAACATATGTCACCAATAACTTACCTGAATGTATTTTTTCACGTGGAATCTTGTGTTGTATGTTTGCTCTTAATGCATTAGTAGTATCATGGATTAACTTAACAGTTTCACTGATATACAAAGCATCAATAGAAAGAATGATTTCCTTGGTATTCCAAAACTTCAACACTCCACATATTTTCCTGAGAGATTCCCAGTAAAAGCGATTATATGACATGTCAATGGTTTTAATATTTAATGCTACATTTTGAGAACAAAACATCTCACACAAGACATTGCAGCTCTTACTGTCAATATTACAGTGTGATAGGTTAATCATTTCCCACTGTTTGTTGGGTAATCTTAATATTAGAACTGCAAGTGTGTGCACGTCATTAGGTGACAAGGATTGATGACTGAGGTCAATTATTCCTCCCTGGAATATGTTCTCAACAGAAGATAACATTTCATGATCAGCTTCTGCCAAACAGTGTAACAGGTGAAGACATTTAATCTTATTATTTAATATTGAATTTGAAATATTATGGGTTCCAAACACCCAACTGGATAGTTGAAAATAATTTCCAGTTAGGAAATGTTTAAACACAAAGATATCACCACCTGTTATGCCAACATACATTACCCACGTGTTGCAATAACGAACATTCCAAAATGTGTCATTAAGTAGTTCAAACTGGGCCTTATCTGGTAGTGAGACAATGTGATAGGCTGCCATGTATTCTTGAATGGCAAAGTGAAGGAAATGAAATGATTCATGATCACAGCCATCCTGTGGCTTAAAATACCCAGCAGGTTTCAACAAGCCAAGTCCATACCAGTTAGTAGGAGTAAGGTTAGGACATAATGCTTTAACCTCAGCCAGTGTGAACACTAGCTGATTCCTTTGTAAAGCAAGAAAAGCAAATTGTGACAACTCCTTAACCACTTCATCAAATGGATGGGGTAGGTCACTGAAACTGCCTATAGTAGTTGTAGTTACCTTGTGATCTCTTTTAAGAAAATGAACAATTGTCATAATAATAAATTTTTCAAACAGTTTTGTTCGAGTTTTTGGCAATGTGCTGATACCATCTTCAGTGAGGCAAAGTAGTATGCTCATTATCAGCGGAATATAACATAATGTATTTAAAGATGGGTTAGACTGTAGAAACCTTTCAAGTCCTTCTATTTTGTCTATTTGTCCTTGCAATGCACTTTTGATGAAGTCTCTTCGATCTTCTTCAGTAAAACCCAGCACTTCTGCCCTACAGTCCACAACATCATGAAGATTTGTTGAAGCAATTGGACGAGATGTAATTATTAAAACATTTTGTTAACCATTTACGGTTAATAATATCTTTTATATAATGGCTCCTGTTATCTTCAGACACTTCATCATATCCATCAAGTACAACAGTTAGATGTTTACCATCAGTTTCAACAAGCCAATCAGCTACCTTGCTACCTAGTGAGTCATTCTGATAAAAGTATTTAACAAGTGTCATCACATCAGTTATGAATTTTACTAGAGGGTCACGCATAAATAATAACAACAACAATTTTTTGCTGTTTAAAAGATTGTGATTAGCCCATTGAAAAGCAATTTCTTTACTCAAGATAGTCTTTCCCACTCCAGGTGCTCCTTCAATGAGAATTCTGTAAGGGTGAGATGTGGCACCTTCGTATGGAGTAAACAGATCATTAATATTTTTAATGGTTCTATCATAGTCAATGTAAGCCTCTTTGTTTTCAATGATTCTATCAGAACTCAATTCCTGTGCAACGGCAGCAATTTCAAATTCAGTATGTCTACCTTCATGATGGATGATGGTTAATGGAGTATAGTGTTTAGGATGGTAGGGTGGCCAGTCATCCAAGTCTCCTTTATACCTTCTTTTAATGTAGTATTCACGCAAATGACCAGTGGCCACTTGAACACCTTTAGTAACTGGAAAGATTACAAATAAATAGCAACATATTAGATGCAATATGAAATAAGACATTGAATATAAACAAATTATCAGAACACATAGCAGTAAAGGAGGGCTGTCTGTGTGACTGGTATGTAATCAAATAAGACCGTGTTTAAGATATCAAGCCACAACGTAATGTATTGAGTAGTCCAAGAAGCTGGCAACCTACATCAGTGTGATATTAATAGACAAATAATGAAATGAGTTGATGCATGCAAAAACATTATGACTTATAAATGTATACTAACTGAGGATAAAATTGCTGATGAACCTTAAAGGCACAAACATACAATAATTGTAGTGTAGTGTGGGTGAATCACCAGTGTTGTAAGCCAGTTTACAAATGGCTGTAACATGGCTAGAGCTTTTTTTTTTTAATTATTCAATGGAATTTTCTACTGCCTGCCTGCCTGCCTGCCTGCCTGCCTGCCTGCCTGCCTGCCTGCCTGCCTGCCTGCCTGCCTGCCTGCCTGCCTGCCTGCCTGCCTGCCTGCCTGCCTGCCTGCCTGCCTGCCTGCCTGCCTGCCTGCCTGCCTGCCTGCCTGCCTGCCTGCCTGCCTGCCTGCCTGCCTGCCTGCCTGCCTGCCTGCCTGCCTGCCTGCCTGCCTGCCTGACCACATTCGCAAGGCTACAGGCCAAACGAAGCAGCGAAGGATCACCATTCTTTGCCACAATATTTAACTCGCTGCTGGGATGTGCCTTTTCGGGTTCCGACGAGTGTCTGCCTTCTGCGCTTTGCCTTTCCTTTTATCTTCAATTACGGATCGTCTTCTTCTTTTCCAGTCACGGAGGTGTTAATAATTCGTATCGACACTTTCCTTAGAGCAGCCGTATTCGGACGCCACAAAACTAATAACGGATTCCGTACTGTGAGGGCAAGTAGATGCCTGTATAGCAACACTTGCAAAGCGATCAAACAGCCTAGTGAAGTAAGAACACACTGCCACGCCCTTATCAATCAGAGCGCGCGCTCTTACTTAACGATCTGTGGACCACGCCCATTATTAATGGTCCAGCTGTAACTAATTGTAGAAAACAGGAGATAGAAACCCTGCATGCCTTTCAATTTAGTAATTGAGCAGCTTGCATAAAGCAAGCAGCAAGATCGAGATACTCTAATAGAGCAGTCAGTGCCAAAGATCAATAATAGCTATATACCTATACCAAAAAAAGTTAACAAACTAGTGAATTTAAAAATTGTTAATTTAGAAATGGAAGTAGGGATCAAGCGATAAAAACTACTGAAACAAGTGATTTGAATGATGGCAACTATTACAACATAGCTTTGTGGGGAAATCCCTACTTTGGCATTGAACATATATGGTGACGTGGTGAGATGCCAATGTAAGGATTTCCCCACAAAGCTATGTTGTAATAGTTGCCATCATTCAAATCACTTGTTTCAGTAGTTTTTATCGCTTGATCCCTACTTCCATTTCTAAATTAACAATTTTTAAATTCACTAGTTATTTATAATATATTATATATTTTTTATTTAAATTTTATATAGCTAGCCATATACTTTTTAATTTTATTATATCTATGGTGACACAGAGCAAAAAAATCCCCCGCAGTGGGTTATCCCCACGCAAAACTGTGCATATGTGTAGTTAAGGTTCACTGGAAACAGATCTATATAGAAGCCAGATCAGAGGATGTATTACATCATTCCAGCTGAAAAAATTTAATAACAGACCTTAACTTTCTGCATGCTGCATAATAAAATTCTGTTTCCCAGTCCACCGCCTGCATCTGTTATTTTCAGTATAGATATTACCGTCAGCACATTATTTTACACTTTTTTTGGGTGTATCCATTCACTGGACTGGACTACTGGACTGGAATACTGGACTGGTATATTTTTGGTTTTTGCACATTCTGTGGCTAAAATTTATTGAGTCCACAAGTCAAGGGTCCTGAGGGAACCTACAGCCCACTACTAAATGCCGAATATGAGCAGTAGAGTATGCAATAACTGTCTTTTAATATTTTTGCTGTGATTTATTATGCCCTACAACACTTATTCCCTACCCTGGTGTACAGTAATGCTGTAGGGAACAATAATTAACCAGCAATCAACTTGCCAGTTGACAATATGCTTCAAGATATCCTTAGTGTGAGCTCAGGAATTGAGCTAGCATGGACGGACTTGTTTTCAGTGCCGCGGGACGCAATGACTATAATTAAGCACACGCTGAAAAATTTTCTAATCGGTAAGTTTTTCTCCAGAAGTAAAGGTCTTGCCACGCAAGACTATACTATATAGCTTGCTCCTTGAGCTCACACTAAGGATATCTTGTCAACTGGCGAGTTGATTGCTGGTTAACTATTGCTGATATACATTCCCTACAGCATTACTATATACCAGGGTAAGGAATAAGTGTTGTAGGACATAATAAATCACAGCAAAAATATTAAGACAGTTATCGCATACTCTACTGCTCATATTCAGCATTTAGTAGTGGGCTGTAGGATCCCTCAGGACCCTTGGCTTGTGAGACTCAATAAATTTTAGCCACAGAATGTGCAAAAACCAAAAATATACCAGTCCAGTGAATGGATACACCCCTTTTTTTGTACAGCACAGAAATCATAAAATGCCCATTTAACTGGGTAAATAATAATAACTAGTTCAACAGCTGTTGAGCTTGAATTATGATTATGTGACATGACACTTTAAAAATGTACACTAGCTAACACATGTAGCCCTTTTGAGCCTAGCAAAATTCTCATACACTACACCTGCAGTTCAGTTACTATAAAAACAATGTCACAATTGCATATGTGAGACTTTAATTTGTAGCTACATAATAGTACTACAAACAAGCAGTACTGAATTCAGTGACACAAATCAGTATAGTATAGAAAGTATTCAAAATGTAATTGTCAACTAGCTACTGATTTCATCAAGGGATTTCATTGAAATGATAATAAAAACAGTGTACAAGTAGTAGACTTCATTGTTGGCTATGTACAGTGAGGATACAATACAATATAGCACATATAGTCAAATGTATTTGAAACATTTTTCTAAACCAGTGGGCAGCCTTGTTTTGAACAGGACAGAATCAACTCTAAATTGTGTGTAGAGTAAAGGCATGTAGCCATACACTTTCACAAAGTAGTTGATACAATGATGACGTTCATAGAAATGAGTCTCATCGGTAGAGAGTGTGTCAGGACAGCCGGGACATCTAAACGTCCATCGTGAAGTTACCTATTGGAGCAACAATAACACATTATGAAAAGTGTGTATGTACAACTATTATGTACACATAACAAAAATTTTGGGACTGAATACAGTGGAACCTCTTTAAGGACACAAAGAAAGAAAAAATAAAGCTGCACAAGGTTAATTAGGTCCTACCAACTAGTGATGTACTGATACTAATTTTCACTACCAATGTGATAATACATTTTAGGTGGAATGGCTGACACCCATCCAATACAGATTAGGGCTGAGCAATATTTTGGAAGTATCAATATCACGATATTAAACAGTATGGTAGTACCGTTTAAGTAGGGATCTTCCCCCCTTCCCCCCCCCCCCCCCCCCCCAAAAGATGTGCTCTGCCTAAAATGACGCCTTCAAAAATCATCCTAGAGAGACATCTTATGCAATGAAAATCACCTTTATGGAATAATATTACATCAAATACAGCATTAAAAACAAGAAAACACTAATAAGCAGCCGGATACTGAATTTAAAAAAAAAATGCTAAAGCTCAGATTTTAGTCTCACTGCCAGCCTGCCTGACCATAGTCACAAGGCTGGAGACCAAACGAAGCAGCACATGGCCACCATTTTCACCACAATAACAAACTCACCAGTGGGATGTGCCTTTTGTCTTTCCTTTTATCTTCAATTAGGCTAGTCTTTTTCCTTCTCCATGCAATGAAACCGTACTGAAGAGTTGGTTTACTATTGATCATGATACCAAAATGGTAGTATCACTCAGCCCTAATATGGATAGCATAAGCAATCAATTATCGGATTGACTCAATAAACGGAAATGGGTATTTCAAATATCGGATGTGTGTTATACTGACATCATTCTATGTATTATCAACTGGCAACCGCATGGCTAACACTGACCTCGGCATTGGTTTGTTTTAACTACAGCTGATAATTGTGATAAGGTTTGTTAACAAAACTATGACTAGTCAGTAAGCAGTGTTGGGGGGTAACGTGTTACATAAGTAATGCGTTACGTAATAATTATTACTTTTGCAGTAACAAAGTAATATAACGAAATATGCTGTAAAAACAGGTAATATAACTCAAGTTACTTAAACGTAACGTGATACCTAATTAATGAAGTTACTGTAACGAGTCTAATATTATGTAATATTATTACTTTAAGTAACAAAGTTACTCATCTCGTTAGTAATCCACTGAGTAATGCCAAGCCACTACAAAGTAACGAAGCCTACTGAATGAAGCTTATTCACCAGCTTCTGCACATTGTCCAACAACGCAATCATGTCACGTGATAAAGTGGTAGTTTCACACGTGACAGCTTAAGGCTGTGGACACAAAGCAATATAATATGTAATATTATTATAGTTACTTTATTATATGGGTAATATGTAACTGTAACTAAATAGTTATGTTGTAAATAATATGTAATATGTAATGAGTTACATTTAAAAATTAACTGTCCCAACACTGTCAGTAAGTGTGTCGGACTACGGCAACGGTTGTCGGAGCATCACCAAAAACAGTAATATTTAGATCTCAAACACCACTCCAACCTTTGTTGCCAAAGAATAATAAGAGAAGATGAGGTAGACCACAAACAAAATCAGCACCTTAAGCTGTCAACACTGAGATTTGTGGTAAAAAGCAGAAACAATGGACAGACAAGGATATGGAGGCTGCAATGAAGGCAGTGACTGACCCCTATTTTACAAGCTGCTAAGAAGCAAGGAGTCCCAAACTCTACATTGCATGACAGAATTTCAGAGAAAGTAAGCTATGATGACAAACCAGAATGTGCTCACAGAAAACAGACTGCTCAATTCACCAGGAAGAATTTACAATGTGGATGAAACAGGCATAGCCTTAGATGGCCATGCTCCTAAAGTAGTTGCCAAACGAGGACAAAAGAAAGTGAGATACAAAACCTGTGGAAATAAAAGTCAAATCACTGTGATTGCGTGTGTCAGCGCTAGTGGTCAATGCATTCCCCTTTTGTGATATTTGACGCGAAGCGACTAAACATGGAATGGAGGAAAGGTGAAGTGGTTGGGACTGTGTATGGATTAAGCACTAAAGGTTAGGTGGATTCAGAACTTTTCATAGGCTGGTTTGTAGAGCATTTCCTTGTTCAGGCTGTTGGTGCTCAGCCCATTCTCTTGCTTCTGGATGGGCATAGTTCCCACTCAGTATCAGCCACAACTAATAGAATATGCTAAGGAATATGGAGTCATCATCTTCTGCTTGCCACCGTACACCACACACGAGAGCCAGCCTCTAGATGAGAGTGTTTTCAAATCACTCAAGCAGAATTGGCAGCAGGTATGCCATCATTTTACTCAGTCAAATCCTATAACAAAATACCGATTTTCGGGGTTGCTCAATGAAGCTTGGAGTAAGACAATGAACCCAGCCACGATATGCTCTGGGTTTCAAAAATGTGGTGTATACCCATTTAACCCTTGATTGTAGTGTCAGTGTTGTTGACTCTGAAGCTAGCCTGCAACAGGTGAATACTGTAGTAGCACTAGCAATGGAGAAAATTCAGCAACACATTAGTACCTCATCCAGCATATCACCATAAACACTGTCATGTTACCAGCAAAGTCTTGAAGGAGGGTACGGTTTACGTGATGAAGAGTACATGGAATGGCTGAAAGTAACCCACCCAGAGACATTTACTGACCTATACAATGATAATGGTGAGACAGATGCTGTGAATTTAGCAGATGCCTTTTGTGATATCCTTGTAGCTTCACCAGTTGCTGTAGGTGACCCTGAGTTAACAGCAGATGAAACAGAACAGCAGATGAACAGTGAAGTTGAAGGTGAACCAAGAGCCACATTGTCAGCAGATGAAACAGAGAACAATGGAGAAGGTGAACTAAGAGCCACGTTAACAGCAGACAGCACTGCAACAAAAATGCCACTGGACCAATCTCACAATAACTTGAGGTATATATCAAAGTATTTAGTGCAGTTTGTTCCAGATGCTAAGTCATAACACGTGCTGAGCATGTTTTGCACCATTTCAAGGTGACAACAAAGTGGAAGATTGGGTACAATATACTTGCAACAGGTAGCTACATAAAGTTTGTATGAATGATGGGGATAGTGTATGATAAATATGGCTTGTCCACATTGCTCACTGTAGATCAGCTAACTGGATTCTTTGACAGATTTACTAAATCATTTTTTGTGTGCGTTTTTTAAAAAAAAATTATAACTCTTGTGCCACATAATGCCCAGGCTCATTTTTTTTTGTTTGAATGTCAGTTATTTATACCTTTAAATTTATGTGGGATTTTTTGCAGATTTTTTGTGGGTTCGGATAAAGCACAACAACCAGTGCAACACCAGGTTCCGGTAACTGAAACACGCAAGCCTCATGAGTTTCCGTTACTTGAGACATGGTGTCAGTAACTGATCATTTCAGCCGAGACTCTATTCAGCCATTACTACTCAAGGAAGGCGATGATGGACAGCAGATTTGGGGTACTTGAAGACGATGTCAGGTGAAATGATCCTGCCGAAAAGGATGTGTAAAGGACAATTGAATGTGAAGGTACACCCTGTGGTAATAAGCATGTCCTGATTGCTTACACTACTTTACCACACATGGCCATTACTAACAAGAAACGGTAATTTCATTATTAATAAATCAGTTTACTAAACACATTTGCTAATCTCATTAACTTGTTGGCTTTGTGGCCATCAATCACAAAGATAACAATTGTTTATGGCTTCAATGAGTATTATTTCATGGCTTCCACTGTACTAAAATATAATGATGCTGGTGGCAGGCTTCTTTCAAAGAATTCATGGCTTATGTCAGGTGTACCCAACAAACTAGCTACGCCATCTTGTAAACAAATTAATGACATCATACAAAGTATCAGTTGGCATCAGGCGTTTTAGGGCTAAGCGATTGTGACATTTTGCTACCTTCACGATTGTAGGATGCAACATAACTATCACGATGTTACAACTTTACATGGATCGATAGCACTGCATACACTACTTTGCATCCTTAGAATTTCTAACAGGTATACCGTAAGCTTTTAACTATGTAGTAAGAATTATTCACATAATGAACTGTCTCAGAAGTGTAGGCTTGTTCTGTGGATCATATTCTGCCAGTCTGTGCCATTATTTTGAATTTATTATACATTTGCGTGTGATGTTGTGATAAATAAACTAATGTCCATTGGTTCCACATGGGGTACTTTGAGATATAATAAGTCACTCTCTAGAGTTCCTATGGATACATATACATGAAATTGACAAGGAGAAAACATTCTGACCGCCTGGCAGACTCCTGTAAGTGTTCGAGTGTTAATTAGATGGCTGCAGGTTCAAGGCTGCCAAGGATTTATTCTTGTTTTTCCACCTTTTCAAACACACATATGTAACAACTTTAAATAGGCTGTAGGACCAAGTGTCTTTCTTTTCATTTTGATGTGATGCACTAAATTTGATATGGAATTATAGGGGCAAACATTATGATAGTTGATCAAATAAAAAGTATGCTTTACAGGATAAAAAATCTGCACAAAAATAACCAAGCTGTGAAAAAAGGCACACCCTTAAAAAGCCTGGGTGATATCACTTCTTTTTGTCATTGCAAGTTCCAAAGCCAGCCTATGGTTGACCTTGATAATTCCTTTCCCTTTACTACAGGAATCGTTGAAGACTGCGTGAAGAACTGAAATAAGATGAATTTTGAAGGTATTTATATCCCAATGATAGCTGGGCAGATTCAACTCAAACTAGGAATGAGAGATGTCCTACCCTGAGGAAGCTTCCACTGCAGAAATGGTTAATTATAACATTCAAGCACTATGGAGCTACAGATACATGAAAACTTTTTCTTTAGATTTTTATTACTATTCTCAGGGTTACCAGCACCCATTGCTACCACCCTGACATCACAGAACTATATGACAATTCCTTCTGAAGACAGACAAGGAAAGCAAGTCTTCTGTAAAATACAGTAGCAGCATGACCCATACCATCCCTCAAAGCTGAAAATACAAGTGCGGAAAAAGAACGCATCTCAATTTCTCTAATAAGCTGTTCATACTTCTGTTATTTTCTTACATTCAAAACATTGAGGATACTTGGGTACCATGATATGAAGGTGCATCTATATACTAATTCCCAACCGCCCACGCACATGTTTTTCAAGCACTGTTTTCTTGGTCGGATTCCAATCGGATCGGTACCATTCAAATCAAAAATTTGAAACAAATCTTTTGATCCCGAATTGGTGGCGATTCGTGAGATTACGTGAAATACCCTTTAAACCACCGTAAATACTCGAGGAAAACACGAATTTGTCCAAAACTTTCTGGAGACCCTTATCGTGTTATCAGCCTTCCCCATCCCAGCCTACACTAGACATTTCTCTCTCCTGTATACGACAGAACGAGAAACGTAAAAATCGAGGCCATAAAAATTTCAAATACAAACTCCTCCCAGGTTTTCCCCCAGATTAGATTCAAACTCGCTAGACCAACTACCCGTCCAAATCAGTGTGTCATAGGTTTTCGTGTCTATCATTACGTGCTAACCTTGATTGCGAGATACTTATCACTATCAATGGCTATTATAAGTTTACAATACGCGTATACAGCATCCCGGTATACACACGTTGTCAATAGAAATCAGATGACGTCATGGCTGAAATTTAATATCTAAAAGCTTACAGTGAGATAGGATCAATATCTTTTTCATTATTTAACCAATCACATCAGCGAATTTGATCATGTGATCTGGTGTGTACGTTATCATCCGGCAAACACACTCGCCAGTATAAAAGGAGAGTTTCGTAGTGGGTGTGGCCAGTCTACGACATAGGGATATATATAATCTATAGTCTATGACAACTTGACAGAGACTACACAAGAAAGATTCACCGGGAATACACACTCTGCACCCTGCTGCCCTCATTACAAGGATAGACGTTCGAGGCCTACACCGCTGTGCACTAGATGAAGTATAACTACTGCGACACGATGGAAACAGTCAATAAAGGAGAGTTTCGTAGTGGGTGTGGCAAGTCTACGAGCGATGATTATTTCTATACTTAACAAAGACTACACATGGAAGACTCGCCGGAAATACACACTCTGCACCCTGCTGTGCTGTCCACTACAAGGATAGACGTCCTGAGGCCTATCAGGCCGCTGTGCAAGTATAGCTACTGCGACAAGAAGACAAGCAGGTCAGGGACAGACCTAAAACAGAGGATTACTAGCAACACCACTGCAAGGGTGAAGGAAACAGTCAACAAAGGATAGTTTCGTAGTGGGTGTGGCAAGTTAACACTTCGACCAGACTGCCCACAATGACACATTCTGCACCGAGCAGGATGACACCTTTGTGAACGAGGAAAATTACATTCAACTACTCTAATAGAACATACATCTACCTTACTAGGTGATGAATCGTGGGAGAATATCATTTAGTTGCTATTGCAGTCTACAATGTGTAGAGAGACACAGACTCCTTGGTAACTCAACAGGGACTGGCAGCTAAAACTTCCAGAAGCTCTACTGAGCAACCACTCTTCGTATGAAGGATTCACCTGGGCTATGCTGATATACAACTCTGTACATATGCTGGTGTTGACCTTCTTGCTCAGTACAGCCAATTAACTTGAATACCCATACTCAATACTGTACTGCATACACACTTTGTCATGTAATAAGTAAACAACACAACAATACCGACCATGACTAGGATGTAGAAATGAATCTCCAATTCAGTTACTTAAATTGACAATACAATCTATCTGAATATATACCACTATATGTGACAAGTTGAATTAGAATATAGCTCATTGTGGTAATGCACCAACTATTGGTCAACTGATCTTCATACCACACTCTTATGTTAGTTCATGCAACATCATCCAAATGAAGTAGAGCACATCCCAATTGTGGTATTTGTCTGCCGCTCAAAACTAATTTTATGTATGTGCATGGTTGTAATGGGACCTGCATGAGTACTGCACAGAAATTCCAGTGCACAAGGCCAACCTACATTATAAAAACTATAATATCAGTCACTCTTTGTTCATGAAGCCACCAACATTATAGCTATATTTTAGTGCCACACAGAATTGAAGAGATTATGCGTAATCATGACTTTGTTGGTATCTAATGATGTGATTACTCCTTGATCATTAGTATAATGTTCAAACTTTAAGTGTATCTACACAATAACACACAATTGTCTTAATATCACGCGCATTTTGCGCGGGTACACCTAGTTAATAGCAATAACATCAAAAAATGCCTTCTGATGTTTACCTCCTCAGAATTCTGAAGCAGAAACGTCTCTACATGAGCTCCATCCTCAATATTAGCTGTTGCAGATCGAAGGGTCTCACCTGTAAGAGGCTGCAACGGATACATGAAAATGGTCTTTTCTGGTTCTATAAAACAAGTATGTTGCCCGCCCACACTGGCTGTACTTGGCCGCATGACACGGCTATTTTCATAATTTTTGTAGAACAATCTAGATTTTCCATTGGTAGATCTATGAAATTATGAACTTTTACAATTTTAGCTAGAATTTTCATCAGTCGTGATAGCAGCAGCTCAGTGGTTAAGGATTTGGGTGTTCAGTATGGAGGTCCCTGGTTCAAACGCCTTTTTTTCCCCAACATTTTTCATGCAATTTTTTACCCTGCGATGACTGTTCTATTAGAGTATTTCGACCCTGCAATTTGCAGTTGTTTGGTTTTTGCCTTGTAACTTTGTAGCTATCAATGTGATTTCTTTTAAACCATAAAAGGTTTGAGCTATAATGGTTAACAGATTTGCACCAAACTTGGTACATGATTGTGCTGAAATACATTCTTAAAGTGTACCAAAGCTCAAAAATATCGAGCTACGCATTTGCATTTTATACTGGTTTTTGTAAAGTGTGCAAAAAGAATAATCAAAGCCCCCCGAGCCCCCTAAACGAAGAAGAAAAAAACGAAACTAAGCCAAATTTTGAAGGCTCATATTTCATGATCGCGTTAGGTTACTTTGGTATGTGGGGTGCTGAAGGTAGAGGGCATTTGCAGTATATGTTTCCAATTTAAGAAGGAAGCACGGAGATACACATGCATGAAAATCACGTTTTGTTTCTTCCTGTAAATATACTCACGATGTGGTGCAACAGCTTTCTTGGTCGCACGACACACTACCATGTGTCTTGATATGAACTTTAGACTATCATTATGGTGATTGTGCAAGGACAAAAGTTTAATTCTCTTTCATATACTACAACTAAACACTTTAGAGTCCTAATGTAAATTACTCAAGACTGTCATTTATTCCTACACTAAGTCATAATCAACAAAGATCACACTACTACAATTTGGATATTTGGACAAAAGTTTGGAACTTTCAAAGATTTTGTAACCTTCAAAGGTGATTTCACTCCATGGATACTGGCATGTCTAATCAGTCAAAAATCCATGTGCTTCTTGGAAGCCTGAAAATTCGCAATTTAAGCAGTTGTACTAGTGCCTGTACAACAGCTGCAACACAGTGTGAGACCATATGATCATCAATTACTAACACGACATAGTCAACAAAGCTTCAAAGCTTCAGTAGCTTTCTTGCAAGAAGCTTTGAAGGTAAAAATTGCCCTTCATTACAGCCCTAATTTGTACACAAAATTACTTGCACAAAAAAAATATTAAAAAATTCAGCAATAAAATACCTCTGTGCAAAACCAGCTTGGCAGTAAAAAAAGGGAACAACCATGAAAGTAAAAGTAACTGGCCACACAATGAGCTGATATCTGGTATAGTCACGGGCAATCATTCAAATTTTTGAATGCCTATCGATACTTTTTGAGAAAGCCACAAAACCAGTCTACTTTAAAGTGAACACAAAGCCCTTCATATTTAATGCTTTTATGTCGCTACAGTGTAGTTTGAGGCAGGTGGAACACCACAAGTTGTTGTAGCAATACAGGCTCCAGCTGTCACTACCATGTTTTTCTGCTGCCAAATGCAGCAAAAGCTGTAGGCTCTATGGGCAGTTCTGGGGCATGGTGATACCAAACATTAAATTTACTAGGTCCTGTGGAAGCGTTATTGGCATATTTCTTCCCAGTGACAGAGATACAAGCCTTCAAAGAGCTTGTTTCACTCGAAGAAATTACTAATAGTTTAATGAAACATCTTCACAAACAGTAACTTAAAATATCGCTTCTACAGGACCTAGATATTTTAGCTGCTTAGTTACTTGTGTCAAAATTATAGGGATTCAGTAATCTGTTAGTCTGGTTTTTGGTGGTGCATTTTTGAAAACATCACTCTATCATGGAACACACACCCAAGAACAGTTGTTGTAAACAAACAAGTACTAATAGTTGCATTCTTTCCACAACACAGTTGGTGAAATTATTTATCTCTTGTTTGGTTTAGAGCAGGTTCTGTAAATTGTTCCATCCACGCATTTTAAAATATACTGTAACCTTAATACTGGTTAACTACAATAAACAAAGTTTGGATATTAGACCTTTATTAGTGACTAGTGTTCTACATTTAGTCTTGTTGCATTCCTAATCAATTCCTTTTAACTCTTATTGGCTAGTAATTTGGCTGCAAGTTTTTTTCTTCTTTACTATTTAAAAAATGTGGCTAAATTACTAGCCAGTGAGAGTTAAAAAGGTAGGACTGCAACAAGGCTAAATGTAGAACACGAGTCACTGATAAAGGTATAATATTAAGACTTTGGTTAGCTGTATTGACAATCACAGTGGAGGATACAGAGGGGTGCAATGGTTTCGGCTGAAATCCCCTCTGAAAATAGTGTGCACGTCCCAAATTTATTTGCATATCGGGTGGGTGATAAAATCACCAAGAGTTGTACATAGTGTATTATATTGTGACTTTTTCTACTGGCCAAACTTTATACTTTTGCCTTTGAAATCATTGAAATTGCCAGTGCAGCATTTAAGCGTGTTAAGCGCCTCTAAAAATAATTATTGTGTTAACGAGTACAAGTGTTGTTTTGCTTCAAAACTTTCTGCGAAGACCTTGATTGGTAAAATTCAACAATGTTGTGAAGTGATTTTTACTGATTCATTGCTAGCTAGTTTAAGCCATAGATCTATGTAGCTCTGAGCCAACAATTACTCCAGCTGGACAGTCTTGGATCACAGTTATTGAAACCTGAAGCCCCTCTGAAAATTTCTAGATCCACCACTGAATCATTCTTGGCCTCCCCAGATATCAGTTATTTCTGTCCGGTTACTTTTACTTCTATGGACATACCCTTCTTTTTACAGCCAAGCTGTGTTTGTATGAAGGATTTTACTCATTTTGTGATTGATATAATTATAGTAGTAGTATGTAATTGGATCGATGCTGCTGACGGTGTTGCAACTATTACTTGTATCATGGTGTGATCCAGAATTGGGTGCTATGGTGGCAGCTAGATAATCAACTCACTGGCAAACATTTCACAGTTGTAATATAGACCAGCAACATTCAAGACGCCTAGAACGTGTAGATAAAACATAGAAAAATTCAGCTCTGGAAAAAAATATTGCTATGATCATTGTGTAACTGTTGTTGCAGAGAAATTAAGTAGTAACTTACAAAAGTATGTGAATATTTTTTAGAGTAGTTGACTGTTCTATTAGAGTATTTTGATCTGTTGTACAAAAGCAATGACCACTTTTCACCACCTATCCAAATATGTTTGAGAAGAATTGTTCACCCATACAATCATCATATTTTCTTGAAACTCTCACAGTGAGTTCATATCATGTATCATGGTTCATAATAACAGCAGGATTGGCCTGAAAAATTTCAAAACTCTCTAATAAAATACACGCCAAAAGCGGCCTTCTAGGTGTTCAAATATGTTTTAGTACTTTCTAAACCATTCTAAAGTGTTATTAAGGGGCTGAACAATAATTGAAGGGGTCAGTGGGACATGTGTCATTTAGATTTTCCATTTTCTAAAAATTAGAATGGTTCGTTTTATGTGAATATAATGCTGTCACTAAGTAAACAACAAACTTAAAAAGTTTATGGCAATTTCAAATTAATCTTTTAACAATAATTCCCAAAATTCTGTTCAATAACCTCTGCACGGTCACCTAAATTTTCATGGCACTTATCCCCTATTGCTGCTTGCCCCTTCAATTATTATACACTAGGAAAGCAGTTTTTAACATTTTTAAAATAGTCCCAAATGACAATCTTCTTATTCTTGTTTTACGCATCTACAGCCGATAAATCAGCAGTAACTGCATGTTTTATCCTACCCTGGTTTGTGTTGCATTAAGGTTGCATTACACAATGTCGTTATTGTTACATTACACAATGTATAAAGATACTATAATATTACAGTAACACGCTAGTTAAGTATCCGTTAGATATTACTAGCTTTGGAAATGTAGCCTGTTATATTACTTCGTTACTGCATTAAGTAATAATATTACGTAACGCGTTACAAAAGTAGCGTGTTATGCCCAACACTAAAGGTCTTTGTTTTTCTGAGTGATATAGACCAAGAGTTATAGTTTTGAGATGACATAGTGTATAGCAGGTAAGTGTTATTATTTTCGGATATTTTGAAGAGACTCTTATCTTCGAAAATAAATTCCCAAGACATGATGTTCTCCGAGAGTAAATTCCCACAAATTTATCTTCATGTGACCAAACATTGTGGCATGAATACATAATCATTAGTGTTTTAGCTCAGTATTAGTGTAGCATAGGTATAATCAAGACAGCGGCTGATTAGAATTTGCTCCACTCAAGACTCCCCACCCTCCCGTCTTCTCTCCAGTGCATAGGGAATTCTGGATTTCCATCAGTAAGTCAGTTGTTGGCACATACCTTTCGTAGTTTGTGACACAACTTCCATTTCTTTGAAACCTACCCAGACTTTTAAAAATGCACTTTTTGAAATTGACTTTAAAATGCACTCTTTGAAATTTAAAACCTTTGAAATTCAGATTTTGCCTCTTCTGCAAAGTTTTCTGCTTCAAAAAATAACCCACTATACGGAAAGCTTGCAAATCCATAGAAGCAACACTTCGAAATATCACTTGCAGCAATGCATGGAACTAAACAATGCATCGAGACGTACTAATCTAAACATTAAACATAAATACTACTCACTGAAATTCTGAACGTTCCAGATTATTATAAAGTTCTTTACTTCCCTGCATTGCCACAAAAGCGAAGTGTTCCACATACTAAGTGGAATCAAGCACATTTCACTCTCTTTTTCTGACTCTTCTTTTACCAGTAAACTACGGTGAAGTGGTTATACATCTATCTATCTACAAAAAGCAAGTGGTGTTGTAGTGAGTTTCATCCAGGGGAGTAGGGTAGTCCATGTGAAATTTATAAATTATTCTATGCTTGAAAATAGTTTATGTGAGCACGGCAATATTGTTTATAGCATTTGCCTGCAATTAGATCTATTCTTACCCTGTCAAACTTTCCATCAGTAATTTTCTACAGCAAGCATTGGACTGTATACATCAATACCAAAAAATTCAGAAACTAGGAAACAAAAGATTTGAACAACAAGAATAGGGTTTGCTAGTTGTGATCATGAAAAAACTGCATAAACAAGAAGTAATAGGGGTGGAAAGGGATTACTGAGGTGGTAATATAACAGCAGTGGTTGTACCAATAAGCACTCAAATAAAGTAACCACCATTTCAAGATTCACCTTTGATTTAGTGTAGGTTAGAGACCTAGCACAAGGATCTTCGTGGATTTTAAAAACCGAGCAAAGCAAGGTTTTTAAAATACACGAAGATCCGAGGGCGTGGTCTCTAACCGACTTAGAAAATGTATGTATTATATATATGGGCATATAGGTGGAGTCATTGTGGGATTGGGTTATATGTTGTACTGAAATCGCCGTGCAATGTTAAAATAATCCCGGAAGACTGAACATGTTTTTCTTGAAGTGTTTGAAAAAATCGAAGCTCACACCGCTTCCTTTCGCAAGTTAGACTAATTGGATCTGGCCGGCACAGCTGGGAAATGGCAGTGATCAATAATGTCGAGCCGGGTTAGCGGTAGCTAGTGCCTATGGCATCACAGCAGTGCAAAGAACATGTGTGTCGAAGAAGCAGCTTGTATGGATTTACGAGTTGTCACAAGTTGTGCCATCAGTAGCGCCACAGTAGCACGAGAAACAGGCACGGCTTCTAATATGGACCACACCCACATTACATGTAGTGAAAAATAACGTTCTACAAGGAAGCTTACCTAGTTAGGTCTTGGTAAAGTCCATCCATAGTTTAATAGACGACGAAAACAGCCATAAAACACTCTAGAAACAGATGGGCACTAAACAGAATTTTCCGTGATATTTTTGGACATCTCTGTTCATTGTGACAAACGTACGTACAACGTTAGATTGTACCTCCCATAATCAAATTCTTTTAGGTATGCCTATAAAATGAATAGAGTGGTTAATCACATGTTGGCCTGGGTGACTGGTCACCCACTGCAGACTATCAGCCTGAATTATGCTTGGAGGGAGTATTGCAAATCAATGATCGAAAGTGAGATTTGTGATGCTTTTGAGGTCTTTTCTGCTAGCAAGTTTCTAACCATTTTGAGAACCTGCTAGCAGGTCTCTTAGTGGATTTTAAAGACCTCATTATCCTCCAAAAATCAAAGCATATTATGCATACCATTTTCTAATACATGATAAAAGCCCCACACTCTTTTGTAGCCACCATGGTTCTATACCTGGGAACATCCCTGGTACTATTGTCATACTACATTCAACAGTACTGTTAGCTGTACACCAAACATGCTCACCTTTACAGGTGGTTTCCTTGTGATATGAGACACCAGGAAATTCATTGCAATGTCTTCACAGTTCATGTACTGGTCAACCATGTCTCTTATCTCCATCGGCATCCAGTGTGTGTACAAGTAGGCATAGTACTAAAGAAAACAACACCACTGAGCCATGTGTGAACACTGTATACAGTGGGACCCCTCCAAGACAGATACAATTGGGAGATTTACCTGTGTTCTTAAGAGAGGTGTCCTTATAAGTAAAATTGATTTGGGACCTATACCATTACATAGGGATTGCCTATAATCCAAGAAAGTCTTTTAAAAGGTTCACTACACAATACAAATCTTCAAAACAATACATCCTTCAAAAACGTTAGATCTACAGCCAAGAACAGAGAGGCATCCAGAATAGAGAGTTGTTTGGTAGGCCATGCACCCCTCTCTATTCTGGAAACCTTGAGACCATGTTTGAAGTGTCCTGATCAAATGTACGTACACTAATAGAAACGGGACCATGGGCAAGTGTCCTGATCATCAAAATGACCCTTGATAATAAAACTAAAAAATGGTGTTTAGTACTGTCTGCAAGCAAAACAATGTACTCCTACACATATACAGTTACACACGGAAATATACACGTGTTGAAATTGCATTAGCATAATTATCGTCATGCAATAAAACCTCATTTATTGGTCACACTTCATTATAGCACCCACCTCTAGCTGGTCCCAACATAGTTAAAATTTTATGACCTTACCAAAAGACCACTATTTGGTCCGTCCCATACATAGCCCTACTAGCAAAGTTTCACTGTCTGTACATGTAACTCAACCAGGTATTAGAATTCATTCACCCTTAAAAACACACACACAGAGTATCTATGATACAGCCATACAGGGTTAACATAAGCAAAAAATTAGTTTGAAGGATTCATGAATTGGCTGATAAAATTCACTTGAAGGTAATGAAGACATTCCCATTGAAGCCCCTCTTCATAGAGCAAAGGGTGTTAACTACCATTATAAGTCATCTTGCTTTGAAGAAGCTTACACATACACACTTCTACGAAAACAATTTCAGTAAACCAGGCAAGCGCCCAAATCGGCTGGCTGTGGGAGCGTGCCTGGTTTAAAAAACCTCCAAAAATATGGCAAAGAGTTTGGTCCCAGTTCCATACATTTTTACCCCTGAAAGAGGAAAACGTCAGCAAAAATTTCGGATCCTAAAATGTCTGTTATACAGACATCTCAATGTATAACAAGCCAAACTTCCCATCAATTATGTATCTATACTATCAATCACCCAATGGTTGTGTTTCACTGTAAACACAGCCAAAATACACATATTGTATGGTCATGTTTACCTTGTGGAAGAATGCTGCTCCAGTTAACACCATAGACAGTTCACAGGTATAGTTAGAATTGTACAGCCACTGTCGCGAGCGTATATCAAAGGCATGAAATCTACCCGGAAATCCAACAATCCTATCTCGTGCCTCCCTCCATACTCTGAAAACAAAAAGCAAACATGAGACTTACATTCATTCACATATGTGACCGGATCTGCGAAAACCTGACACAATTGCGCAAGCCTAAATTTACAGTATAAAACATTGAACACAATGGGTGAAATGTTGCGTATTATTGAAAAAATTCCGTAAATTTTTTAACACCTCTTTTTTAGTGAAGGAAGGGACTAACAATAACACCCTGGATATCATCTTATTAGCCTCCTCAAGAGGAGTTGGAAACTCTTTGCAGAACACCCAAGGATACGGAAGTTATGAGCGTTTGTTTACGTCATGTCAAAGCGATCAGACGCGATCGATTTTTCTTCACGGATTCTGCCTTTGTATGCAGTGAAGAAGGGTGAGTAAAGGAAAAATCTACCCAGTAATTAATTCCCCTGTTCATGGCAAACACGATGGTGAAAATTGTAGCTCTATCTCTATTCATTGGTAAGTTACAACCGTTTTTGTAGGTGCCTGTAATTTATTTTCCCTATACTTGCTGTACAAATCGATTTTTCTGTTGTTGCTACTTTGTAGGGCTATAACTCCTCAAGCTATTGGTATATGAGGCTGAAACTTTTCCAGAGGGTACACTTGGCTAAGTAGATTGCACGATTGTGTCAGGTTTTCGCAGATCCGGTCACATATGTACGTATATGCATAAAGACACCACTTCACAGGTACTGATGCCTTATATATATGAACATGTAGATATTTAAAAGAAGAAATGGGCATAGTGAGGTGCATACGTACAAACGCACATACACAGATTACATAAAACTGAAGTACAGTTTAACAGTTTCAGATTGATTGCAACCTGTGCACTCTTCAATCAAACTATAAATGAATGTACTCTGCCTTCTCTGCAGGAATATCTGGCAGCAAGACACACTACAGATCACAACAACCTCTATTAGTACCAAAAAAAAGTTTAAACAAAAATTATAGTCTTCTCATTTTAAGGTGGTTATCATTGTAACCATCAACAATTTGTACCAATCTTTGATCACAGCATACTACTACAATTTGTAAACCAACACTAAAAACAAGTGTAGGTGCTGTGTAGATCTGAAATGACATAATATGATCATCATATCCACACCTTTAGTATCAATGGAACAAAGCATTTTAAACATGCATGTCTGCAAAATACATTTAATACTATTACCAAGAGTTCATAATATTATATATGAACTCTTGCTGCTACAAAGTGGTAAATTCTGTGGGTTTATTACAATTAATGGTCTAGTCTATAAAGGTATCTGTGCCAGACTATGTTATATGAATTCCCAATAAGTAGCTGTGGCTTACATCACTACACTAATAAGCTTCTTTTAAAAAAATTTCTCAACTTTACAGCTAACACTATATATAATGGTTAGTGCCTAGTGGTTTGAATCAGGCAATGATCTGAATTTATACTGTCTACAATGGGCATCGTGAGATCAAGAATCTTCCACCAGATTGTGTAAAAATTTTAAGACATAAAATTGTGTAAAAGCATTACAAAACTTAATTATACAAGTACAAGGAATTTTAGGGATCATAGAAAAAAAAAGTAGGGAAACAAGGGACGTTGCCTACACCTGCAGATATACTAGTGGACATATTAGGGATTAAATGTCCACTAGTAAATCTGCAGGTGTAGGCGACCTCCCTTATTCCCTACTTTTCTTCTATGATCCCTAATCGAATTTAAAATTCTTAATTTTTCTTTATACCTGTTTGTTTACTTTTTCTGTAACATTATTATGGCTGGTTAACCCACGCATACCGCATCAAAAGAAAGGATGGCACCAGAGGTAATGTTTTCGACTGAACGCGCACCCCAAACATCAATCGCTGACTCGAAAGTGCAGTGGCCAATACGTTTTGCTTTCAGCTAAGTTCAGCCCATTACACAGTGCTACAAATGAAGAATAGTAGGAGAAGCACCCTCTGCAATCAATCCAGTCACCACGAAAATACGGATGATACATGCACCCCAACTATCAATTACTGAATTGAAATGAAATAGCTATTACACTTCGCTTTCAGCTACTGTTTCACAGCACTACAAGTGAAGAACAGTAGGAGAAGCGCCTCTGAAATCTATCCAGTCACCATTTAAAATATGGACGACTCCCATAGGGAAACCATCACACTACCGCGAATACCTTTGGCTGTCAGCAAAAAGAAATGGGACACAATGGAGGACAAAGGTAAGTCCATGATGTGTGCATTGTATGTACTACATATGACAAAAGGCACATCTTGGGACAAAACGATGTCAAACAGTGAAAAAATCAAGCTTGTAGCCTTAGCCGTTATCGAGTTATGCTTGTCTGAAGGCATCAGGCAGGCAGGCAGGCAGGCAGGCAGGCAGGCAGGCAGGCAGGCAGGCAGGCAGGCAGGCAGGCAGGCAGGCAGGCAGGCAGGCAGGCAGGCAGGCAGGCAGGCAGGCAGGCAGGCAGGCAGGCAGGCAGGCAGGCAGGCAGGTAGGCAGTAGAAACTTCCATGGATTTTTAATTTTTTTTTAATTTGTAGCAATGGAGCAATTAGGGTAGTACTGAAGGCACTTTTGGGCTTGGTTATGCCTAACCAATACCGCCAAGGCACCAGGATGGTATTGTGAAACTGGTTTTGGGTGATATTTTTTGGCCAGAAAAAACCCGGACATCCATGATCCCTAATATACAGTACTATCATTGAGGTCTGAGGGTCTGTTACAAAATGGGTTTAGCAATTTTAAAGCACACCACCAGCACATGCAAAGAATAGAACGCTCAATAATAACAGTACATACCGAAATCCAAATTGGATTTCATCATGCCTCAAATACACATCATCGTCCACAGACAAAATGGCCTCTGTTTCTATAGCATCATAAGGAATGAACCGATTGTTGAGGCTGTTTCTCTTTGCCCTTACAAACTACATAAGAAACATAAATAACAACAAATATAACTACTTTACAAACCTCTATTGGAACATCAATGTTTGGTAGTGTCATATCAGGAGGAATATCCTCTGGATTATTCCAGACTACAATTACTTTGTGTAGATGAGGTAGCCCACTCAATCTCTCCACTGCCTCCACCATAACTGTGTTACGTTGGTACGTTAACATAACAACTGTGAACTGTTCATTAGGAATATTTCCCAGTAAATAATCTTCAAAGTAAGGACCAGTTATACCACCAGCAAGAACTATGTGAGGTGGCAGCTGTTTCAATTCAGCATCAGTCTTACTTACATATTGGGAGCCTGACAGTGGTACTGGGTCAAATGGAGTGGTTGGGTATGATTTGAATGGTCCGGGGGGGTTATTCCACAACTGGTACATGTTATTGGTGAAGTTGTGTCTCCACTGTTGTGACGGCATTGCAATATAACTTGAAGCTGATATTTGTGCCTTTTGTTTTGTGGCATGAAAACTTGTCGTGAGAATTGCTGGAGCAGGGTGCATGGTACGAGACCTCACTGTGGCTACCACTGTGTTCAATATCTGAACTGGTGATCGGAAATAACTCTCATACAAGAACCTACCTTGAAGGCAAAACTGCTGTACATCAAATGCCTCTATACTCCTTAATATCAAATGTATTTGACTAAAGTGTCCAGCAGGTATCCTCAACACAGCCAAATTCCAGTCTATGTTACCATCAAATGGCAGAGGATAAGTGGTACCAATTATTACAGGAACTGATGTACTTCTAAGTGCTTCAATTATCCTCACTAGCATTAGTGCTCCAGGAATTTCAGGGATTAGAGCAAACTTTGACTGAGACAATCTTGCAAATCTCTCCAGTTGGTTATCGCACATGCTGCACTCATCATCCCTAGATTGATAGGACTTGTCAATAGCATTACATGACACTTTAATGTCTACATCGATTATATGTTCTTTCAGCTGCAGCAAACCATCTACAGTTATACGAAGTACGTCAGTGTTTTTACCAGTTTGGCATTCACCGTGAAAGTACATTAGCTTGGGTTTCTGTGCAGACAACAACAGTGGCAAATGCTCTCTAAATTTTCCCTTGGCATTGGTAGTAGCAGGAGCAGAAAACACATCAAAGTCTCTTTTCAGATGCTCATGCTGTGCACTGGCGACCATGGCATGACCAGTGTCAACAGTGTGTAACTGAGATTGGATAATACTTGGGAGTTCAATAATTAAGTGATTTAATCCATTGCCTCTCCAGTACTCTAATTCTTTTAGTCTTGCTTCAACAGTCTTGTAATCTTCTACATCACCTATGATCACTATGAACAGACATGCTGACACAGGACTTGTAGCTAGAAGGTCTTTAGCCTCCAATTCTGCAAGCCACTCTGTAACATCATCCTGGTTAGGTACTGTTCCAATGAGGTTTATGTTTTGTCTTGTATTATAGACATGAACAGTGAATTTTCTTATCAGTGGGCAAACTGAGAAATCAAAACAAGTTTCAAATGTACAGTGCATAGACTGCCTGCCAGCTGCAGGAGAAGATGATTTAACTAATGGAGGGGAGTCAGCAATTTTGTGTGGCTGTTGAGGGAGGATGATAATTGGGGGTGGTGTTGACGGTGCTTTTGTTGAAGCACCAGTAGGCTCTTGTTTTGCCTTTGCTACACTGTTCTTGACACTTTCAAGCTCCTTTTTCGCTGTGGATACATCTTTGCGCAGTCTAGTCAGTAGTTCATTTTGAAAGGTCGATTCTTTCAGTATTTCCCATCTCTTTCCATCTAGCTCTCGTAATTCATTTCTGACTGATGCCTTTATATTCTCCAGCTCTTTGATTTGCATGTTCAAGTCAAATAAATCATCTTTTGTGTAGCCGTGCTCAAAATCCAGAGCCTTTCGTCTCGGTAAACCTCTGATCTCAGCAATGGTAGATTCGGTTTGTGGTTCGGTGTCGATGAATATCAGCAAGACTAGCGGTACGACGCTACACAACCCAATCAGACTGATTAGTACACAAACAGTTCTTCTGGGCATCGTCAGATAAGTTTTTAACACCACGAAGAAGTGATGATTCTGTGGTCCATTTTCGTTCTTCACCAACGTGACAAAGCGCCTAATAATATAATTACAAAATATTTCTTGAAATAAGCGATTAATTCTTTAAATTCAACGTCTATTTATAAATACTATGCAAGATTCCAGTATTGAGTGTCGGAGTTTATATGCACATATACAAGCAGTTCTATACAGAAGCTGGGGTAACAAAATAGTTCAATATCCTCTTCATCTTGTTGAACATTCCAGCTAGTAATGAGTCTCACAAGGAGAGGGGGGGAGGGGTGCTTGAGTGCTGAAGCATCCCCTACCCACCTTCAGAATTTCTATATGTTATAGCTAAGAGTCCATAATAGAGTCTTGCTATAGCTAGGAAGCTGATTGAAGCTAGCTACAGGTGTATGCAATTACATACACTGTAGCTAGCTTCAGCCGCCAGCCAGGCTGCTGCCGGACCCCTTCAGTCATGTGCTGGACAGTTATCTGGCTGTGAGGCTGTTGTAGCTACACTCCATGATACAACTTTTCTCATCTTCAGATCCTGAAGCAGTCATTTTGGTTGATGTTTTAAATGCATTCGACTCTGAATCATCAGGCAGCATTGCACCGGCAATATTCAGAGACTATGTCAATCATTTTTTACCATCCTTATCGATACTTACACAGGGGCGGATCCAGACTATTAAAAAGGGGGGTTCCATTTTTGGAATTGCAACTTCAGCCGAGCTGTAAGTTGAAGACCAAAAAAAAAAAAAAAAAAAAAGGTCATCACCTGCTGACAACAGCTGCCCCTCACCATAGACACCCTTACCAACTAAATTTCCTTATGTATAACTAGATACATAACTTGCTACACTGCTCCTCAAAAGACTACTGTGACTGCTCTATTAGAGTATCTCGAGTAAGAGAGGCTCTTTCAAAAGGGGGGTTCCATGGAACCCTTGCAACCCCCCCTGGATCCGCCCCTGTTACAGGACTGATGTCATTTATACATTGGGAGGTAGTGTTGTTTTAGTAAGGACTTGTAGCTTTAGTTATACTACAATAGTAGTCATGGTCGGTTTCGTCAATAATTTTAGTTTTCGTTTTAGTAATCTTTCTTGATTCCTTTTAGTTATTGATTTAGTTATGACTATAGTCTGTGTTGTTTTAAAATATAGTTATAGTTTTAGTAAAAGCCTTTTAGTTTTTAGTTATAGTCTTAGTTGTTCCGAGTAGTTGTTCATACTAGAAATCTTTAGTCGTTTTAGTTTAGGCTTTCCCAATTCTTTATAGTCGCTCTTAGATTTAGTTCAGTTTGGTAAATTATTCTGTTGTTTTTTAGTTATAGTTTTATAGTTAAAAATGGATTTGCTTTTAGTTATAGTTTTAGTTTTAGTTGACCAATATATATTCGTGTCTTACTAAAAGTATTTTTAGTTTTGGTGATAGTTAACTAAGCCACCATTTAGTCACAAACTATAGCATATACGTATTGATGTTTGGATGCAATACGTACAGCAATAGAATGTCATTCTGTATTTCATTCCCTGCAACCTGTAGAACGTATGTTAACTTCGAGGTTAACTTATACATGCAGTGGTCTGAACAACTTGACACTTAATAGTGCTGTTTTAGTAATTTTTAGTTATAGTCATAGCTAGTTTCTTCAATGATTTTAGTTTTGGTTATAGCTAGTAATTCTTCTTAATTCAATATATAGTTATAGATTTATATTGTCTGTGTTCGTTTAGTTTTAGCTAAGAACATGAAAACCTTTTAGTTTTAGTTATAGTCGTTTATAAGAAATTCTTTTAGTTTTAGTTTAGTTATCTTTCTCAATTCTTTTCAGTAGTTTTAGATTTAGATTTGGTAAATTGTTTGATTTAGTTTTAGTTATATTGCCTTTAGTTAAAGTTTTAGCTTTACTTAACTAAGAATAGCTATTTGTCTTACTAAAAGTACTTTTAGTTTTAGTTCAGTATAGTTACCAAAGCACTATAATTGGAGGTGAAACATTGCTATCACGAGAGGAGGGTACTACTCAGGGGGATCCCTTGGCAATGCCCACTGACGTATGCTTTGGAAGTTGCTCCTTTAATTAACACTCTATCAGATGAATTTGTCAAGCAGGTTTGGTATGCTGATGATGTGCCACAGCTTGTTGACATTTAGCTGATGTGCGATGCTGGTGGAATCATCTTGTGGCCCCAACTATGGTTAAACTTGATTGTGAAGCCTTCTCATTATGATGCTGCAGTCTCTATTTTTCATGGTTCAAGTGTCTTTATCACTGCAGAAAGAAAGTCCGACTTAGGAGCTGCGTTGGGCACAGCTGATATATCTACACATGGTATTATTAGTAGGTGCAACTATCTGGTCAGATGTATTCCTCACATAAGTGATTTACTTCATCCTTGGTGATTTATACCAAGCTGTTACCCAACCTGACTGGACAGTGCGATGTTGAATGTGACTTCAGTACTGTCTCTTCCTCCTGTACTTGGTGGTTTGGATATTACTAAATATGCATCTTCCCAGTTTACTTCTTCTTTTAGCATAACTGCTCCTTTTGGTGGACCTGATTTTGAAACAATCTTTTATGTTTTGGAGCCTCCAGCTAGGCCAAGCTATTTCCAACCATCATTAGATTTTGTCACTGAAGCCTGTATAATCAGCTCTTGCCTATCTTTGCACCCAAGTTACAGTGTTCTGTACTACTCTCCAGTGAGAAGGCTTCCTCTTTCAAATCATGGCTATACACCTCACATAAGGAGCCTTTCATGATGCCCTTTGTCTTTGCTATGGTTGGCAGCCCTATTCCTTGCCTTGCCAATGACTGTTGAGCATACTTTTAGCTGTTCTTTTGGTGGCTTCAATAAGGTATAATGAATTGTGGGATATCACTGTTACCTTGCCGTCAGAAGTCTGCCGCAATGTTTGCACTGAACCACCATTACAGCCTTTGTCAGGAGAACAATTCCACTACAGATCTGCTAATATTGAGGATGGTGCCTGGCTTGATGCGAGTGCTAAGAGCTAGTTTTTGGGGATGAGATAAGAAGATGACCTTTTTGATGTAAAAATATTTAACCCTTTGGCCACCTCTTATGCCTCTTCCCCTTTGGCCCAATGCTATCGTCGAGCTGAACTGGATAAGAAGAGAATGTATAATGAACAAGTATACGTGAAGTAGAGAGGGACACTTTCTCTCTATTGGTGTTTTCCTGCTTTGGTGGGATTAGTCCAGCTGCAACTGTTGTCTACAAAAGGCTCACAACACTGATATCTGAGGAACATGGTCATCCTCATAGTCAGACACTGTTTTGGATCAGACATAAACCTTCTTATTCATTACTCCATTCTGCAGTGATGTGTATAAGAGGATCCAGATCAAGCCATCGCAGGTATAATTTACAAGATCCAGCTATTGATTTGGCCTGCTGCAACAGTTTGGATTTGGAGTAATTTATTATGATGTAATTCTTTTTTATGTGTAATGGTTAATAATATCTAGAATTTCAAAAAATGCATATAGATAGGTAAAAAAAGAAAAGAAAAGCTCGGGCTATATAAGAATCACTAAGCAGTGGTCAAAATTAGAAGTAATTAAAGCTTGTTATTATTAATTACTGTGCAGCAATAATGCAGATTAATATGTAATGCAGATTATAATCCATGGGTCACCCAGTGTCTAAATTATTACAAAAGGGATCAGCTTATATAAAAGCTGTTGAAAACTGCATGCTCTATTAAATGGAACTGCGTGCCAGGACAGCTACGAACATCATAATAGCTAGCTATATTCTTCTCAGTTAACTATAGCAATAAGGAAAAGACCATGCAGCTAGTAATACACTGGTTGCTTATAGTAGTTTGTATTAGTGAACCAATATGGCGTCTGGAGTGAGTCGAGTGACTATCACTGCAAAAAATGAAAGCGTGCCCTGCTTATAAACAGCAGCGCATCTACACTATATATAATGCCTCAGTCCAACATCAAAGAACTTTTGTTCCCTACCAAAAATTGTGTGGAACACCCAATAGTTAGTTACTCCCTCCTACTCCATCCTACCCAGCCCCACAGTTCATATGTGTACAGTGAAATTCTCTAATAGAGCAGTCACCGCATGTAGGATTTCTTAATTTGCAAGACACAATGCCTACAGTTTGTGAGGGTGCAGCATTGACTCTTACCTTTGTAATAAGTATCCCCAATGCAATTTTCTTTGGGAAATGTCGGAAATGTCTGAATATGTGGCTAATTGACTATGCTGAATTGGATGTCCTCTGAGACAAAGCTATACTATAGAGATGAGAAAAAGCAAACTCCATAGCTACTAGAGAAATCATATATGCATACATATTTTAGTGAGTGTAAAAAAACTGTATACGTTTAGTGTACCTATCCCAGCAATGCATTCAGCCCAGCATTAATCTATATCTATGGTTAAAAGAACTTATCCCTCTCCCTTGCTCTTTCTATCTTTCACTTGTTTGAGCTTCAGGGGCTAAAAAAAGGGAGATAGTTGTGGCCAAAAAGCAAGTTGTAAATGACCTTTGGCTATAGTGGTAAATGGTGATTGCATGGGCTAGTTGTAAAAGTCAGGCTAAAATAGCACAGAAAAGTATAAAGTCTAAGTTACATATTATGTTTTATGCATCCAGCATCTTAGTTTATTACAGGGATTTGACCAAAGTACCTAGCCGAGATTCAATGTTGAGATATTCAGTTTCAAAATTTTCCATGTTGTGGTCCACTTTTTGATTTAAAGTTTTCTTGCTTACTGCATTCGTACATAGTTCACTAGTTCTTGTTTTAATTTCAGCTTGCCTATATTTACTTCCAGAGTCATTTCACAAATTGCTTCCAGATTCAATCTTGTCACAGCTGTGTTTCATAAATCTCTAAACCGCCAGACTCCCAATAGTTAGTTAGAAATCAATTTCAGTTTTGCACTCAGTGGCAATTCTAGACCTGACCTATAGGGGGGAGAGGGGGGGGCAAGTAGGGAACAGCATGACTATTGCTGTATGGCTGTAATATAAAGGGGGGTCTGTGGGTGCAACTCCCAGAAGCTGCATGATTTTTGCAATTTGACGGCTTGAAAACAGCCTAAAATTTATGCTAAAACATGAAAAATGCTAAAAATAACAATGCCAATCTATACTGTAACTTTTCCCCAAGATTTATTAAAGTTGTTTTTCAGCAGGGAGAGCCATGGCCTCCCCTACCCCCCTTAGAATCTAGAATCGCCTATGCTTGCACTATATGCAACACATGTACAAGCCCTCTTCTCACTTTAGCTAATCAATACAGGGTTCAAAAAAACTAATCTGATGCATTATGCTAATGAAACTAATGAATTATTAGTCTCAAGAGCCAGACGGTTTGTGTGGGGGGCGCAAAATAAACGAGTACTCAAAATAAACCCCCACGGGCCAATTTTTTTTGGGCTCACTTTGGTTATTTTATATAATTAAAGAGAAGAGGTTCCATGGATAGTAGGTAGAGGACACGTTAGCACCCTCTACCATCCCATCCAGAACCAATTCTCACGATCTAGTAGTCCAAAGTTAGTGTTTGGGTTTGGGTTCAGCGATACCTATACCCCAGTTAGGGGTAGGGTTTGGGTTCAGTTTTAGATATCTTCTTTGTTATAGGCTAGATCACTATTTTGTAATGTCTTGCATTTAAAGTAGAGCACAATTGAACTAAGTCTAGTGCATGCATTAGGTCACTACCTATCACCTTCTTTGTCATCCTTTCAAAACTGTATTAATTTTGTTCAGACCACCATGATATCTAAGTCAAGCTGCAGGAGAGTTTTTGACTTGGCAGCTTCAATAGCTATCTCTGCTTCCAGAAGAATAGTTTTGGCTAAGGATTGCTCTGAATGGACTCTTGAATGTTGACACTTGATTAATTATACATATAGAATATTATATTTTTCCTTGCCACACCCACTCTTGGGGCATAGCCCCGTGAGTGGCAGTGTGTGCCCGAGGACTCATCTCACATTATTGTTGTTGTAACACTCAATTTTCATCCCATCAATAAAATGATGGCCTCTCCTCAAAAATCCAGGGCAGCTGTACTGAGCACAGTGGTTAGGAATCGGGTGTATTGAGGAAAAGTAGTGGGTTCAAGTTTACCAAAAGTTTTTTTTCTGTTTTTAAGTTAAAGTTGAAAGTGGGCCCAAAAAAAAATTTGCCCCCCACGGCACGCGACAGATTAATTGAACATACTCTCGTGATCAACCGTGTACGATAGTTTACGTCTGGTTTACGTCGCTAAATGTGCGGAAACTTCTATTCGTCAAGTTGATGCTCCGGATGCTCCAGTTGACGATGAATTGAGCTTACAGCAATCATCCGACGAGCCAAAATGTAAGGAAGAAAATATAGTTTTTACTTAACCTTTATGTGTGCCGGGAGTTTCTCCACACGTACACACCTAGTCTCGCGTAGCCAGACCACTATTTTTCTTTTGTGTGGGGGCGGGAAAAGTAGGGTCTGGTACACCTGCATTTAGAATTCTGTGCAAGTTACACCAAGAGTTCATAATGCAGTCAGGGTGAATGTTGCTGATTGGCGAAGTCCTAAACTTCTAAGGCTGCCTGTTAAAAAGCCTCACACATGCATGCTGCCTCCATCATCGTTATTGTACAAGGAGAATGATAAACAGGCCTTAGAAGTTTAGGGCTTCGCCAATCAGCAGCAATCAACAATCGCCCTGACTAGTCTCGCGTGGCCAGACCGCTTTTTTCCGTGTATTGGGTGGGGGGAAAAGGGTCTGGTGCAACTCCAATAGCTGTTTACTTCAAATTACACACTTGTCCGTCGTGCGCCCGCACTGGATGTACTTGGCCACACGACACACTGTTGTGTCTTGATGCAGGTGTACTTTCCCTAAAACAGGCTATTTGCAGTCTCTATTGGCAGTGCTTTTAGTTGTTTACTGCAGGGTTAGGCCACTCCAATTGGTAATTATGTTTCTGGTCCACCGCCCGCATCCTTTTTTGGAGAATGCGGAATTTCAGAAATACATGAGTAAAATGCCCACATCAGCTTTTGAAAAACCTGAATTTCAGAAACAAATATTGGGCTGCAACAAGTATACTAAATCTAACTATCTAAGTGTCATAATTTGTATTTTATTAGTGAAAACCTGCAAGAAATGGGCAGAGTGCATAGTACAGATCAATATACTCTAATAGAACAGTCAGTAAATCACAAAAAAAAAAATTCTAATTGAGCAGTCACTTCATTATTGCTTTGTTGCTGAATTCCGCCCACCCGCACCTAAACTGATTTTCAAAAGACCAGGAACATAATTACCAATTGGAGTGGCCTTAATGAACATATAGCATTTATAAGCAGTACAAAACAGCCTTTAACCACCTGGAAACACTTGGTACAGTGGTAAGACACCAACTCTCAAAGTAAGAGGTGCCTGGTTTGATTCCCACTGTAGAAATATATATGTATATTTTTACTACCACTACTACTACTACTACTTTTAGGAACACGTTTTATGAAGGCCTTGGCTATATCAATCTTTATCAGTTTTCAGTCCTGGTCCAAGAAGGATACTTTCGGTGTGATATTATCAGTGTTGGGAGTAACGCGCTACTTATGTAACGCGTTACGTAATATTATTACTTTTGTGGTACCTAAGTAATATAACGAAATACGCTATAAAAACAGGTAATATAACTCAAGTTACTTTACTTACAAATGTAACGCGTTACCTAAGTAATATAGTTACTGTAACGAGTCTAATATTACATAATATTATTACTACAAGTAACAAAGTTACTAATCTCGTTAGTAATCCACTGAGTAACGCCTAACCACAACGAAGTATTGAAGCCTACTGAATGGTGCTTATTCACTAGCTTCTTACTTATAACCGAGATTTGCACATTGCCCAACAACGAAATCATGTCATGTGATAAGGTGGTAGTTTCACACGTGACAGCTTAAGGTTGTGGACACAAAGTAATATAATATGTAATATTATTATAGTTACTTTATTTTATGGGTAATATGTAACTGTAACTAAATAGTTCAGTTGCAAGTAATATGTAATATGTAACTAGTTACTTTTAAAATGTAACTTGCCCAACACTGGATATTATTCTAAGGGGAGCTTCAGCCCCACCCCCACCCCCTTCCACTCTCTAACAATCACACACACCCTTCATCTAGCAAAGTTTAATGATTTGTGGATAACTGCATTAGTTCTATGCATTGTTTTTTTAGCAGTGTCCTACAATCCAAAACATACAATATTAGATACAACAACAAAACAACATGAGTACCAGCAACAAGAAGCAAACAAGAATAAAAAAAGAAAAAAATTAACAATACAACTGACAAATGATTAATGTTGGGGGTAAATTGTTCCAGATTACTGCTCCACGATAATAAAAAAAAAACACTTTTCCTAATAGAAATGTTTATTTTGTGGGATAAACAAACAATGCTTATTGCGGCCTGTATATGCTTCTGCACCAATCTCTTAAATATGCTGGACAAAAATCAATGATCACGAGTGATTTCTGCCCACAGAAATAATTAGTCTCACAAACATATTATTATTAAAGAAAATGCAAGTTCACAGTAACAAAACTATTGCCTATGTCATGACTTATTGTCCTTTAGAACCCAATAATAACATCACAAATAACACTATGACATCACATGTGAATTTTCAAATCAAGTGTTGAGTCACAAATCCAGGTTTCAAATCATGAAATTATTTCAAATCCCATACAGATTGTGAAGGATGTCACACACCTCAGCTTTTAATATCTATGCCTAATTGTGGTGTTGAGAAATGGCACAATCAATTTATGGAATCCCTACTCACTTTTGGAGGCAGGGCTTCCCTCAACAATAGTATCAGTCCAGAATCATCTCTTGGACATAACCTTCAGGTGCACTTTAAAAAGTCACAGTATGGTTCTGGTAGCCAGATGTTCTATTATTCTATCTATATACTCACATAGGTTATCGAGCACATTAGTACAGCCTCCAACTCTTAAGACGAGATCAAAAGTGGATAGCTAGCAATGGTGCAACCCTCGTATAGAGGAGCCCTGACCTGTTTGATCTGGGTATTCCAAGGTGTCCACTCTCCTCCTGCTTATTCATGACTACATTTGTTCATGTTTTCAACTTTCTGTGTTTTTGACCAAGTTGTTTTAATTTGTCATAATCTTTTGTGTTAAGTTTACGGTGACAGATACAGGTATGCTCTATAGGGTGATCTGGAACTGTAGTCACAACTTTGACTGAAAGTTTGTAGTGATCTATAACATAAACCATCTGGCCATCACAATCACCATATAATGGATTGATCACTGACTGATTTATTGGTTTCACTACAGACTCTTTGTGCATTTAATAAACCTTTGACATCAGCAGAAAAGTTTCTTCCTCTGGAGCCATGATCAGCAATGACCAGTATTAGTAAAATTCAAATTGAACTTCTAATTAAAACAAATTCTCATGAAATCAGTTTTATTTATAAAAGAAACCTTATAGTACACTCCTTTTGTAGATGTCGGTGTTAGCTGTACACTCTGGCATTATTAGGTGAGTCTTGTATAGTGATGGCATCATAGGCTGTGGGGATCTGGAATCTAATGTATGCAAACATTACTGCTATTTGTTTTCAAGTGATTGTAATGTTCTCTCTTTCAGGTTTCGGGTAAATTTATTCAATATCCAGTATCTCGGGTATGTGTGGAGTAACATGTCTAAAGTGTCTCCTAGTACAAATTGTCATCAGTTTGGGAAATAATGTCGTAATACTTGTTTGTGACATTTGCTTCGTTTTCTTTGTACTTGCTCATGACCTTATACCCTATGGTTATAGTTCTATAAAGTGAATTGTGAATTTGCTTATTGTTGGAAATAATAGTTAGCTCAAGATCCATTAATGCCAGTGATATTTCATTGAGTTCTGCTGTTGTGCAATATTTGAAGTACACGCTTATTATTATGTGCATATACGCGATTTGTTAAAGTTAGAAAAGCTTTATTATCAAAAGCTAGATTTGGCACGAGATTCATTAACCCTTCATAAGGTATTTTTCATATGTGTGATAATTTTCAATAGCATCCTGTTTGGGAACACTGTGGGGGATTCCTACTGTTTGAGTATTATTATTTGTACTTGAATGATATGCCACTGTGTAGCAGTAGTAGAGAAGTTGGTGTTTTAATGTTATAGGTAAGGATTTTTGGGGTCCAAATAGGTTGCATACGTTTGACCATTTGTGCACTCCTATTCTTGCTCCGTAGCATCCAGGTATTAGTTATATTCATTGCTATGGTCCTGTGATGCTTAAGTGAAACAAGAGTGTTGTTAAGGTTTACTAAGTTACATATACTAATTTTGACATTTTGTTAAACTCAATCCATGGGTTGCCAAACTTATCACATAGGAGATCCTAACTTAATGTAAACACACTAAGAAAAAGTTGAAGTGGGTAATTTAGAGTTTTGTTTCAGCCTGGAAGGTGAATTTATGACAACAAATATTAAGAACTTTAAGTTTGATGAGGGATCATAGAAAAAAAAAGTAGGAAAACAAGGGAGGTCGCCTACACCTGCAGATATACTAGTGGACATTTAATCCCTAATTCAGTTGTGGTAGTAAATGTCCACTGGTATATCTACAGGTATAGGTGACCTCCCTTGTTTCCCTACTTTTTTTTCTATGATCCCTAATCGAACTTAAAATTCTTAATTTTTCCTTATACTTGTTTGTTTACTTTTTTTGTAACATTATCATGACTGATGAACCTACGCATACCACATCAAAAGAAAGGATGGCGCCAGCAGTAATGTTTTTTAACTGAACGTGCGCCCCAAATATCAATTACTGACTCTAAAACGTAGTGGCCATTATGCTTCACTTTCAGCTATGTTCAGCCCGTTATACTGCACTACAAACAAAGAACAGGTAGGAGAAGCATCTCTGCAATCAATCCAGTCACCATGAAAAATACAGATGATTCATGTGCCCCAATTACTGATTTGAAAGTGAAGTGGCTATCATGCTTTGCTTTTAGCTATGTCACAGTGCTACAATTTCAAAAAAACAAAAACAGAAGTGTCTCTGCAATTAAGCCAGTCACCACAGAAAATATGGACAATTCCCATATGGAAGCCATCGCGCTACCATGAATGGCTGTCAGCAAAAAGAAATGGAACACAAAGGAGGACAAAGGTAAGTCGTCCATAATGTGTGCATTGTATGTACTGTGGTATGCCAAAAGGTACATCTCAGAATGGAGCAACATCAAACAGTGAAAAATTCAAGCCCATAGCACTAGCTGTTATACTTGCCTGAAGGCATCAAATCAAGGATGCAGTTAGTCAGTCAGTAGAAAATTCCTTTTAATTTTTTTAATTTTGTAACAACATCCTATTGGAAGCATTTAGGATAGTACTGAGGGCACTTTTGGGCTTGGTTATACCTAACCAACAAGTACACAGAAAAATTTGGAATTTTCAACTAGAGTAGGGACCATAGCACATCGATAAAAGTACTGAAACAAGCTGGAGTAGTGCATGATATTAAATCATAATAAAACAATAAGAAGTGCACAGTAGGGATATAACAATTCTTTTTGTTTTACTGTGATTTAATATCGTGCTCTACTCCAGCTTGTATCAGTACTTTTTATTGATGTGCTATAAGCCCCTACTCTAGTTGAAAATTCCAAATTTTTATGTGTACTTGTTTGTTAACTTTTTTTGTAAATAATTATTATGACTGGTGAACCCACGCGTACTGCATCTGAAATGATGCCACGCACCCCAATTATCGTCTGAAAAGTGAAGTATCCATTACGCTTCGTTGTCAGCTATGTTCAACCCATTACGCAGCGTTTCGAATCAAGAACAAGAACTGTTTGAAAAGCACCTCTGCAATCCACGCATATCAAAAGAAATGGTGCCGTGTGCCCCAGGTTATATCAATAAGTATCATTTGAAAAGTGAAGTATCCATTATGCTTCATTGTTGGCTATGTTCAACCCGTTACACAGTAGTACAAATCAAGAACTGTTTGAAAAGCACCTCTGCTATAAAAATAGCCACTATGACAATTACAGACAATTTCCGTTACAAAGGGAAGCCATCACATGCTATCGCCAAATCGACACTTTTCACTGTCAGCAAAGATGAATGGGACACAAAGGAAGACATTGGTAAGTCCATGAAGAAGGCATTGCACGTACTGCGGTATGCCAAAAGGAACCTGTCGGGCCAAAGCGATGTCAAACAGTGAAAAATCAAGCCCGTAGCCTTAGCCGTTATCGAGTTATGCTTGTCTGAATGCATCAGTCAGTCAGTTACTTACTTACTTACTTACTTACTTACTTAGTAGAAAATTCTGTTAAATAAATTAATTCCGTAGCAACTTGTTGAAAGCATTTTGGGTCAATCCGAAAGCTTGTTTGGGCTTATTTCACCTAACCAATACTGCCTGATTGTTGTTAGGGGAAGTTGAGGCTGTTTGTTGGGTGATGTTATTTCATGGGCCACGCCTACTCCTTTGTGGTCCCTACTATACGCTACTATCGTAGTGTATAATACTGCCAAGGCGCTATGTGAAGCTTGGTTTTTGGGTGATATTTTTGGCCAGAAAAACCCGAACCTCCATGATCCCTAGTATACAGTACTATCGTACTGTATGATTTTAGCTATCACCAAGTGTATATAATAACTACAAAATTAATGCCACACATGTAAGAGGCCTGTGGACCATTCACTTATTTATTAAGGCTTTACAGCACAAGTGCTGAAGGTGTGTAGGACCCTTGGTCCTACAGCCTGTTTAAAGTGTGTTGTTTGATGTTGTTTGTGTTTGAAAAGGTGGAGAAAGGAGAAAAAATCCATGACTGGACCTAGGCAGCCTCGAACCATTCTATAACTGTTGAGACTAAGCTTTCTGAATCACAATAAAAATTATCTTAACCATAAAAAGTTCGTCCCTCAACATACCTATTTAAAGTGTTACTGTGCTATATTGTACTTTGTGTGGGAGGATCAAAGCGATGCCGCCTATCGTATTGTCCATATACACTGTAGTACTAATAAACTGCATAACTGTACTGTATGAGTCATACAGTACAGTTATGCACTTAATTGGGCAAACACAGCACACTTGGGCAAATACAGTACAGTTGTGCGGAGAATTTATTTAAGGAATGTTACGTAAACAACACACTGTAAATCGCTAAAACCAGCCAAACTAATCCTACGAGTTAGTTCTACGGCTAGGAATAGATTGTATAAACACTTACTGATCGTCTGATCACGAAGCTTTTTAAACACGACTCCACTAAGACAACACGATTGATCACATGTGTGACATTGTAAATCGCTAAAACTAGCCAAACTAATCCTAGTAGTTCATTCTATGACTAGAAATAGATTAGTTAAACACTTACTGATATCCTGATCACCGAAAATTGCAGCGGTTTGCAGTACTAGAGAAAATCACTCCTAGTCAGATGACCAGGAAGTACAATATAACACTTAAAGCACCGCCTTGCTTGTGTCTATGAAAAATACAGCACTCAGGCGTGTCTCGAGGCAAATACAGCACTTGGCTTCACCTCATGCTGTATTAACCTCTCGACACACCCCCTTGTGCTGCATTTTCCATACACATGCACGGCGGTGCTTTAACTATAACTAGTTATGTATTGCAAGCATCTACATCGTAATTGCATTTTTTATTATTTTGCTTCAGTTACTCAAGATATTGATGTCCAATTGGCTAATGATTTGCTGTGCAAATACTATACACAGAACACATACACTGGAGACTCCACTGACTGGCCACCATATTATCCTAAACAGTTTACTCCGACTATCACCATTCATGATGACAGAAGATATACTGAATCAGGCATTGTTGTTACGCAGCACTCAAACATGGGAACTGCTATTAAAGATCTCTTTATTGTGACTGAAGGATCTTCTCCTTCTCCTTACAGAATTCTCATTGAGGGAGCATCTGGCATAGGTAAAACCACTTTGAGCAAAGAGATTGCTGTACAATGGGCTAATCAACTTATACTGCACAACACTAAGTTACTGTTCCTGTTGTTCATGCGTGACCCTCAAGTAAAGTTTATCACTAATGTGAGTCTGCTTGTTAACTACTTCTTGAAGAATGACACACTAGCTGACAAAATAGCTAGTTGGCTTCTTGAAACTGAGGGTAAATATCTTTGCATTGTGCTTGATGGTTATGATGAAATCTCTGAAGGTAATGAAAATAGTTTTATATATGATATTGTAAATCATCAAATCTTGACAAAATGTGGTTTAGTAATTACATCTCATCCAACTGCTTTTTCTCGCCTTCATGAAATTATGAACTGTAGAGCAGAAGTGTTGGGTTTTACTGATAAAGAGAAGAAGGACTTCATCCAACATGCTTTACAGCATCAAAATGAGAAAGTCAAAGAGTTTGACAGTTTGTTGAGTTCTAATCCATTTCTTGATAAATTTTGTTGTACTCCACAAACCTTGAGCATGCTGCTATGCTTTACTAAAGATAACATCAACACATTACCAAGCACTCAAACAAAATTATTTGAAACTTTTGTTATGATGACGATTACACATTTTCTTAAAAAAGACGAAAAGGTATCTACTGCTACTTTTAAAATGCTTGGTGATCTACCCCATCCATATGATCAAGTGGTTAAAGAGTTGTCCCAATTTGCATTTCTCATGTTACAAAAGAATCAACTAGTCTTCACATTGGCTGAGATTAGAGCATTATGTCCTAGCGTAACTCCTGCTAACTGGTATGGACTTGGCTTGTTAAAACCTGCTTGGTATTTTAAACCACAAGATGGCTGTGATCATGAATCATTTCATTTCCTTCACTTTGCCATCCAAGAATATATGGCAGCCTATCACATTGCCTCACTATCAGACCAGACGCAGCTACAGCTGCTCAATGACACATTTTGGAATGTACAATACTACAATACTTGGGTGTTTTACATCAGCATAGCAGGTAACAATAATGTTGTGTTCAGGCACTTCCTCACTGGAAATTATTTCCAAATTTCCAGCTGGATTTTTGGAACTACATCTATGTCAAGTGCAATACTGAGTGATAAAATCAAATGTCTTCACCTCTTACACTGTCTGGCAGAAGCTGGTCATGAAATGTTATCTTCTGTTGAGAACATATTCCATGGAGGAATAATTGACCTCAGTCACCAATCCTTGTCACCTGATGATGTACACACACTTGCAATTCTACTATTAAGGTTGTCCAATAAGCAGTGGGAAATGATTAACTTATCACACTGTAACATTGATGACAGGTGCTGTGATGTCTTGTGTGAAATGTTGTGTTCTCAAAGAGTGCCAATAGCAATCAAGTGTGTTGATATATCTTACAATTGTTTTCACAGAGAATCGCTGAGTAAGCTTTGTAATATTTTGAAATCCTGGCATACCAAGGAGCTGATCCTCTCTGTTGACAGCTTGTACAATAGCACAACAATGACTGCAGTCAGTTCTTTTAATGACAACTTAAGGAACTACATGAAAACAAACTTAATACCTAGCATAATTGACGGAGTGGTGCCCAACACGTTTAACAGAGTATTATTGGCCACATATGCTCCACAACACTGTCGACTATTTGCTGTTTACTGTGATCCAGGGAATGTCAGTTGTTTCCTATTTGATAGTTGCAAGTTAAATGATGACAGCATTCAGGAGGTAGCAAGTACAGTAAAGCGGCGCTTTGTAAGGTTAAGTGTTCCTCGTGAGAAAATTGTTTTGAATTGTACCATTACTGATACTGAAGCTCTAACTTGTTTGCTTAAAAATTTTCAACTTGTGAAGGTGCGTGGATCTAATTTGCAGTCCACGGGTGCATATATACTGAGCAAAACCCTAGCAATGCAGTATGAGGAAGACGTTAAATCACCACACCGCTATATAGCAGACTATTTTATAGCTGTATTGCATCATGATGCTCAGACATGTGCGTCGTATTTAGGGACACTTCCTGTACCACATGCTAAAAAGATCAAGGAAAGTATAGCACATTGTTTCAATAATGATTCATTTAGTCCTTGTGTACTGAACTGCATAAATAACAAATTCAGTAGTGAAGCAGCAGGTGATATTGCAGTTGTTTTATCTCACTGTTGTAGACTGCAGCAGTTATGGTTACATGGAAATGATTTAGAAACAGCAGGTGCAATCACGATTGCCAAAGCATTACAAACTGTTACAAGTCTATCAATATTTATTCTTTCAAAGAACAGTATTGGCAGTGAAGCAGCAGATGACATTGCAGCAGTTTTATCTTGTAACACTAAACTTAAAGGATTTTGCATGCACATGAATAATTTGGGAACATTAGGTGCAATTAAGATTGCGAGAGCTCTGCAGAACACATCATCATTGACGTGGTTATCTATTTCAAACAACAATATTGGTAGTGAAGCAGCAAATGATATCATAACTGTTTTATCAAAAATTCCAAATTACAAAGGTTCTTTGTTTGGGACAATCATCTAGAAACTGCAGGTGCTATAAAGCTTGCAAAAGCATTACAAAATACTTTAACTTTGAGAGAATTTGGTATTTCCAACAACAATATTTGTAGCGAAGCAGCATATGATATTGCAAGAGTTTTATCTCACAATACTAAACTGCAACATTTTACTATACAGAACAATGATTTACAGACAGATGGTGTAATCAAAATTGCAAAAGCTTTACGAAATGCTTCATCTTTAACAGAATTTAGCATTTCCAGTAACAATATTGGTAGTGAAGCAATAGATGACATTGTAGCCGTTTTGTCTAGCACCAAACTGCAACACTTTTACATTAAAGAAAGTAACTTGGGAACATCAGGTGCAATTAAGATTGCAAGAGCTTTACAGCACATATCATCGTTGACAGAATTTAGTATTTCAAGCAACAATATTGGTAGAGAGGCAGTGGATCACATTGCAACTTCTTTGCCTCATAATACTAAACTGAAATGTTTTTACATAAAGGAAAATAATTTGGAAACAGCAGGTGCAATTAAGATTGCAAGAGCATTACAAAATCCTTAATCTCTAGCAGAGTTTAAAATTTCAGGCAACAATATTGGTAGTGAAGCAGCAGATGACATTGCAGTTGTTTTGTCTCACAATACCAGATTACAAGTGTTTGATATAAGCAAAAACAATTTAGAATCTTTGGGTGCTATAAAGGTTGCAAAAAGTTTGTGTAACTCTTCTTCCCTAACAGAGTTTTATATTTCAAGCAACAATATTGGTAGTGAAGCAGCAGATGACATTGCAGCTGTTCTTTGTCATAATAGTAAACTACTACAAAGTTTATCCATTAATGAAACCATCTAGAAACAACAGGCACAATTACGATAGCAAGAGCATTGCAAAATGTTTCCTCTTTGACCGAATTGAATATTTCCAAAAACGATATTTGTAGCAAGGCAGCAGATGGCATTGCTGCTGTTTTATCGCATAATAATAAACTACAAATTTTTGATATAAGCAGAAATAATTTGCAATCGTCAGGTATTATTAAGATTGTGAGGGGATTTTGTAACACTGCATCTCTGATAGAGCTCAATATTTCAAGTAACAATATTGGTAATGAAGCAGTAGATGAAATTTTAGCCATTTTGTCTCGAAATATTAAGCTACAAAAGTTCCATATAAATGAAAACAATTTAGAAACATCAGGTGCGATTATGATAGCGACAGGTATGTATGATACTTCATCTCTGATAGAACTAAATGTTTCGGGCAACAGTATTGGTAGTGAAGCAGTGGATGCTATTGCAACTGTTTTGTCTCAAAATACCAACTGTTTTGTCTCAAAATACCAACCTACAGAACTTTTATGTGCAAGATAATAATTTAGGCACTGCTGGTGCAATTAAGATAACATCAACTTTACAGAACACTTTAACTCTTACAGAATTTGACATTTCAAGAAACAACATCAGTAGTGAAGCAGCAGATGAGATTACAAGTGCGTTATCTCGTAATACTAAACTATGTATGAAAGCTTCATTTTGTTAGGCAATGCTATATGGAGTTAATATCATATCAGATGTGCACTTATATAAAAGTTTTGCTTATAGCTCTCATGCTGCATGAAAGTTTTGTATTGTAAGGTTGCTCTTTATTTAACTCAATAATCACTTTGACACTATTTTCAACTTGACAATATACTTCATGACTGAATGATAATAATATTAACTAAATGCATGGATATAGTTTATACATTTCTGTTAAGAGTTATCAGCAAAGAGAGAAATAAGGGTTATATAAGGTGCTAGAAGGTTTAAATTTGTCATAGAAGCATGCACAGAGTCATGCTCTGGATCATGCACAATATGTACATAAGGTCAACACAATAAAAAAGTGTTGGTTCACCTTGTTTACATGCAGTATTGATTTGGTGAGCATGCATGTACATCAAGGCCCATCTGCATGTAGCTATATCTTCATAAAGACAACACTTTACTGTACATGTCAGTATTATAGTGCATGATCTCTGATAGCTTAGTATAATCACACATGATGCTATGTGTAGAGTCAACTGCATGGTAAACAGAATCCTGAAAATTGCAATGTTAGTTTTGAGCGTTTTAGGTGAATTGTGTCAAGTTTTCCAAATACTATATACATACAATAAAGGCATTAGCGGCACAAAAGTACCTTTTTAGCACTGCCATGCACAACTGCATGGTTGGAGACTTTGCCTGATACACAGAAGCCTATGGAGATTTACTGTTGCGTGATAAGTCAAAATAGGTATAGTTATCATGATTCATATCTACATTATAGTGAATCTCGATTTTCCATTTTATTGTTAGAAAGTAGTTTGACACATTTTACACAATTCACTTAATATATTACACAAATTTTTCACAATAATCTTGCACTGTAATCATTTCAGTTACATAGACAAAAAGTAAAAAGTAAGTGAATACGTTTAGCTAGAATCCCTAGACCATTTCAATAGTCTCACTAATCCTGTGTTAGTTGCTGCCAGCAACCAATCACAATGTTGTTGGTGTGGATTCCAGGACACCTAACAAGAAACAAAAGACAAGACCTTTTAATATCATGTAAACAATTGCTACCATATAAAGGAAAACATAGGTGAATTGATCACTGAGTAGCTATTGGCAAAGGTAAATTGCTGTGGGCCATAATTATAATCCGTACGGCTGAGCAAAGTTAATTATATGTTTCTGGTCCTATCAATTCCCCAAAATTGACCAGGTGACCAAGCTTTTTTTGTTGTTGCAACTTTTGATGTGATACACTACACTTAACATAGCCGTACATGGAATTATAGACAAAAACAAAACTTATGGTGTAAAGCTAGTGCATCTTTACAAGAAAAGATTGTTTACAAGATGTGAAAATTTTCAGCAGATATAAAGTATTACAAATTATTGCATGGTGATTGCACAATTCATTCAGCAAAAAAATGACCAGGAAGGGAACCAGAAACATATAATTAAGTTTTCGTGGCCTAATCCATGTTTCTTGTGACTTGGGAGGGCTCACTGATGGGGCAAGAATTTCAGAATTTGAGTTGCTTCACAAAATACAGTAGGTTAGTAGTCACAGTGGTATTTCTCATGTGGCTCATCATGCACAGTAGTCAAGTCCAGCACCTGGCTCTTGTAGAACAGCCAGTCCCTACTCTTGATTGTTTTGCTACACAAGACTAGTCAAAACCAATCTTTCTCTACACATTACTACTGAATTACATATAGCTCAACCAAGATACCGTACAAAGGGAAACTTTGGAGGGGGTAAACTTTGGCAAATAGCAAGCTAAATCGCATTTGGCGAAATAAACTTTGGCGAATTCAAGCTCAATCTGTAGCTATAAAGATGCTAATCTCAGGTGCTATGAGTAATTGGTGGGTTAAACTTGGGTAAATTTGTAACAAATCGCCAAATTTGCCAAAGTTTCCCTCTATATGGTAGGTGTTTTATATGTACAAAATTTTGCAAATTTTAGATCATTCACCAAAAGTGTTCCTGTGTACAGTATATGATGCAGACATTGTAGTTAAACAACATTACCTGTGTACATACAAACAATACTATACTCCAGAAATTTTACCTTGGTCACTGCAGATAATGGAATCATGTCTGATTTAAATTCTAATTGATGCTTACTGTCCTATAAAAACAGATACACAGAAATATCACTGTACTGTTATATATAACACTTTCGCACCTCAGATCAAAGGAGCCTCCCGGGCTACATTTTGTATGTAGCCCAGCTAGCTGGGCTACATACGAAATGTAGCCGGTCTACAACTGGGCAGTGATTATATAGACGTTGATGCTAAAATCAATTGTGGGGATCGATTAATACTCACGTGATTAGGACGAATGACTTGGATTTCACTATGAAAACCACTCAGACGGAGAGTGTTTTGTTATCCTCGCCACCCTACAAGTTGAAAAACATTGGGCTAAGGTGAAAACTAGTGCTATAGCTTATTCATTCGATCGTTTCTGCACGTTTTCGAATATGGACACACCCCCATCACGAAGCCACCACTCTGCATGGAGTAACCACTCTACAAGCAAGCTTACCTGTCTAGGCCTTTAGTGAACTGCATATAGTTTTCCCATAAACGATTCAATAGCACTGATTAAAACATTAAACTCGCGAAATGGAAATTCTTCGTGATATCTCTAGGATATGTCTGTTTATCACAACTAAACGTAACCAGAATGTACTAGCTGCTGACCCATAATCGAAAATTTTAGGTGTGCATATATAATACAACCAGTGGCTGCACTCGTATTAGCTTGGGTGACTGATCGCCCTGCACAGGCTATCAGCCTAACAAGTGTTACATATTAGCTGTAACAAGGGGCATTCGGGCTTTGCCTGATATGTATGCCCTCTGCTCTCGGACAGTCGGGCATACATATCAAGCAAAGCCCTCATGCCCATGTTACAACTATTACATATAATCGAGCATGACGGTTACATATAGCTGTACTTGACACAACAACTACACCCCAAATAACTGCATTAGTAGTGATGAAGACACAGAGAACACGCCCCTTAATGATCTAGCTACATTTATAGTGATCAAGCGTGGCTACTACCCCCCCATCAGTCAGGCCAGGCTACACTTATATGAATAGCATAGTAAAAACTGGCGACCATGCCCATTGAAATACATCAGAGATTCACTCTAGATATCCTCACAAAGCAGTCATCTCAATGCATTTGCCACATAATAGAACAGTCACATGTGTACTATATGCTACAAGTATTAACGTGTACCTCCCTTAGAGTAAAAAGAATTTCATTGTCAACAAGACTATATCACCACACAGCCGTTAATCCCTCACCTTTGGGTAGTTATGGAACACCAAGCATTTGTGATGTGATAACTGTTCCATTGTGATGTCATCATAATTAGTTGTGATGTCATCATCATCATTAGTTGTGATGTCATCATCTGTATCACATGGTGTAGCAATGAAAAAATACTACAGAAAATGACAAAATATCACTTATCAATATGTGCTTTACTATAGTTATATATTAGACACAAAAGGAATATGAATTATCCATGAAACAAGACAAGGATCATGACCAACAATTTCCTCTGCTCAGTTTGAAAATAGTTAAGAAATGTGTGTTATATTAAAATAGGAATTTCTTAAATGTAAGTATTAGCAATCCCTTCTCAAGTGGTTTTGTAGATTTTTTTAGCAATCCCTATTCGTTACCTTGATTTTTTCAAACTTTTTAATGTACTTTTAAAAATAATAATTAGGACTACAAAAAAACAGCCTAAGGGTTACTGGTATTTCAAAATCTAACTAATTTTTGTTGTTCCTTGACAAACAAGAAATGTAGCAGTAACTACTTTCAGTTTAAATACTCATAAGTTGCTAATGATATAGGTGTGCAACTGCCATGTTTTGTATCACCTCAGAGCATGGTCTAACATGGCACTATGGAATTTAGAAACCACGTTTTGTCTCCATAATTGTATAGGATTAACTTGTTAAACACCTTAATGCGTAGCTACCTATATGGTACAAGAAATGGTATAGCAGAATTATAAGATAGCCGAGCAAGAGGTGGAACAGTTTGACACCTTACACTTTAGAGAACATGACACGTTTGATTGTTCAATTAGAGCTTTTGCTATTATTCCATCCAGATCATACTGTACATGTATAAGGATGAGGCTCAGCTCAGCTCAAAATTGCAGCTCCCTATAACCTTCCCTTGAGCATTCCTTCATATGCCAGTCTACCAAATTTAATTGTCACATGCCCATTAAGCAATCCAGCTGTGACTGCTAAACAAAAGGGCTCACCCAATTATCCTGGCTACATAGCTGGTATTAGAGATAAGAGCACAACAAACAGCACAGTCATGACAGTTGACGGTTACAGAACCTATATATTACAGTATATGGGGTTCAGTCAGTGTCCACATCCATGCTCCTACATTTCAAACTACATACAAGGGACTAAGGTTTGTAAACATACCTGGGGACTGCAGGGCCAACTGTATACAAATCACCAAATGGCATTGGTAGTTAGTTGTTATACAAATGGGTGGTATATGTAAGATACAAGGCACTTTTTTGTAATAAAAAGTGAGCATCATGCAGTACAGTAGTACTGTATACTAGGGATCGTGAAAGCTTGGCCTTTTCTACCCAAAAATATCACCCAAAACCCAGCCAGTTTGCCGACACTTAAGCCCGAGATGTGTGTCTTTTTTCCTACCACAGCAGCAGCAGCTACAATGGATTCTCCAATACCACATAGGCATTGATTCACAGATAGCATATAATGGCACTTCTAATGAAAACTACTCATAATTTCTGTAGTGTCTAGATTTAATGCAGAGGCATTTCTTATACTGTTCTTTGTTTGTAGTGCTGTGTAATGAGTGAAACATAGCTATAAACAAAGTGGACTGGTTCCATTTTCAGTAAGTAAATTGTTAAAACATGCTTTATTTTATGTGTTACGCCATTCTGTCCTTTGATGCAGGATACATGGATTCACCAGTCACAATTATGTTGCACTTGTATACTTAGCAACTTACAAGTTAACTTAGTTTAACAGACTGGTAAATTTGCTAGCTTTGTGTGATGGCTCCAGTGGTAATGTGTTGGTCAATCATAACTACACTATAACCATTGTAAACAGATTCAAAGAAGTTTTGTCATTGCAATCGTAATAGTACAAATCATTTTTGTGGAGCATGACTTTGTTACAAAATATCTAAACTTGACATACCTATAGTACTGTATGTAGCAAAAATTATTCTATTTGAGTGCTATCCCACTAGGAAGCTGTGAGCAGTAAAGGATTCAACAGGAAGTCCGAATGTAGACACTAAACACCGTTGAATGTGGCCAAATCCAAAAATTTTTAGTGAAAAGATTTTTGCTCTGTGATAGTTTTATTATACATTCAATCACCAAAAAACCAAACTTAAGCCTTGACAGTTTGTACAATGAAATTTCTAGCCATAGAATGTACAATCAGATAGTACAAAAAATCAAATTTCTATGAGCAAGATACTTACCAAATAATAATTGTATCTTCCAGTAGTAGTGCGATATTTCGTAACGTCAAGTTTTTTATTAAAATTAGCTGGCTTGAAAGAGTTAATAAATGGAGGGAAGCCCCTCAGCACTAGATCACCAGTGATGGTACCAAATGCTAGCCTGTTTTTCCAATGACAATAGGAGAATGTCTAAAAAAAATAATGATACAATTGTACAAGATCACCCACTATACGTATGTACGTGCGTGCATGTACCCAAATGGAATATTACAAACATGTAACTTGTAAAGACACAAGACTTCCAAGAATGAGGGTAAATTAACAGATGTCATATTACAAATAAAAGGATCCTGAGTATCTACACCAAGCACAGAGTATCTTCCTGAATCTCTACTGCAAGCACACAGTATCTAAGTGTTTCAAAAAAAAATTGCTGCAAGGATATCAGTGTAATAAAGTCTTCAACTCAAGGTTTTACATACGTACATACACAACACACCAAACACCACACTAACATACAGAACACACTATTAGTGCAAAGATGGGGCCAAGTACATGAGTACACTGTAATTATAATTTTTCAAGTGCCTGTATCCCAACACCAAGTACATGACTACTTGTATTTAAGTTGTCAAGAGTATTTTTCAATGCACTTGGCCCCAAGCTCATATTACAAGTGGGGATGTAGGTTGGCAATGGTCAGAAACGGCCACCACTCAAATAAATAGCCACTACTACCACTCACCAGTAACTTAGGCAAGTTAAGGCCCTACACAATTTATCCTAAATCTTTCGGACTTAACCCTGTTTCTTGTAGCCATCGTTATTCTAAACCCGGACACATTCCTGTACATGTAATGTTCAACACTTATTACCAATATATGAGGTCGTCCAGAGATTGCAATTTCACTACTTGCTTGGAAGTCATGATAGTACATTCCGCTAGTACCAAGACCTGAAACAGTATCCTCCAAGTACAATACTCCAGGACAGAGCAGTGGCCATATACTATCGAAATACATTCCTAGGAATAGTACACACAACAGGTAATCACCCTACATCACATGACACAATCTAATCAAATTACATCATAACATACAAGTGCACAAAAAAATTTGGAATTAGTAGAGATATAACACTTCTTATTGTTTACTGTGATTTAATATTGTGCACTACTCCAGCTTGTTTCAGTACTTTTTATCGATGTGTTATGGTTCCTACTCTAGTTGAAAACTTCAAATATTTTTGTGTACTTGTCTGTTAACTTTTAAAAAATTATTATGACTGGTGAACCCACGCATACCGCATCAAATGGCACCACACGCCCCAGTTATCAATTATTATCTGAAAAGTGAAGTATCCATTACACTTCATTGTCAGTTATGTTCAACCTGTTACACAGCATTACAAATTAAGAGCTGTTCAAAAAGCACCTCTATGAAAAATACGGACGACATCTGTTACGAAGGGAAGCCATCACATGGTACCGCCAAACCAACACTTTTCACTGTCAGCAAAGATGAATGGGACACAAAGGAGGACACTGGTAAGTCCATGAAGAATGCATTGTGTGTACTGCGGTATGCCAAAAGGCACCTCTCGGGCCAAAGCGATATCAAACAGTGAAAAAATCAAGCCTGTAGCCTTAGCCATATCAAGTTACGCTTGTCTGAAGGCATCAGTCAGTTAGTCAGTCAGTAAAAAATTCTGTTGCATAAGTTTAAAAAAAAAAAATTTCATAGCAACTTGTTGAAAGCATTTCGGGTCGATCCGAAGGTTTGTTTGGGCTTAGTTTTACCTAACCAATACTGCTTCATCATTGTCAGAGAAAAGTGAGGCTGGTGATGTTTTTTCATGGGCCATGCCTACACCTTTGTGGTCCCTGAGCTGGGCAATATACTGGTATTGTTAGTAATCAGTCATGCTAGTTTTGATATTACCTGTTTCTTTTAATACCACCATACCATCTGGGCATTATGGCCCCCTGTGGCATTGTTTCATCCCATATTTAGAGGGTAACCAGACATGTGACAATGTTTGTAGGCAGGTGGTGATGAAGCCAGCTAACCAAACTATGTAAACAAGTTTGTTTGTGGTAATTGGGTAGTTGATATGGTCGGACATGGACATAGATATTTTTAAAATACACTTCTACATTTACAAAACAGTTATTTTTTATACCTAACGTTGTTTTTACAGCAGCATTCACTTCCAGACCCAGATGTCGATCTTGTCATAGCACTTATCCATTTATAAACGTACGTGCGAAGGATAGACTAGCACTCTAAAGACCATATAGTGTTGTACACGTGCACTAGAAATCTAATTCAGTGTCATAGAGATTAAACTGGTATGTCCCAACCTAATCTCGTAGGCCAGGACCTTGAAACCCTCAACACTTGGTATAAGCAACTGTGCCTTAAAAGGCGTAAGATTGTGGATTTGGCCTGCTAAGCTAAGTTGCATGGACATACAAGCTAATCTCTACAATTATATAACTCTGTATTAGACTTTAGAGCATGTGTACAACACTATATGGTCTTTGGAATTCTGTGGAGTGCTGGTCTAGTCCTTCGCACATGCGCTTATAAATGGATAAGCACTATGAGAAGATAGACGCCTGGGGTCTGGAAGCGAATGCTGCTGTAAAAATAATGCTAGGTATGAAAAAAGCTGTTTTCTAAATGTAAAAGTGTATTTTAAAAATATCTGTGTCCGCGTCCAACCATATCCGCCTTTTCCAACTACCCATGGTAATTTGTACCTGAGGCTTGCTGAGCTACCATGGGTAATTGGTGTTTTTATTGAGGAAATTTAATACCAATGGCTTTTACATTAATACCGAGATATTTAGTAATATCATAATACTTTTTATGGAAGGTATGCCATTTGCTATTTTTCAATACCACCCAGCACTATACAGTACTATTACACTGTATGATGATGTTATATTACATCACAAAACATCACAGATACATTACACCACACACTAGACCACCTTGCCCAATCCTATCCCACTTCTCTGCCGGTTCATAAGGATATTTGAGGTCCCATAAGCACCTCCTCACATCATAACCAGCTACAAGAGATCACATGATTCTGCAAACAGTGTAGGGGTATGGGTCTTACCAGTGAACAAGTAGTCAGTGTCATCAGGACACCAGGAGAGTGAACGGCAAATTGTGGCATGTGCTTTGATGTGTAGTTGAGGATAGATCACTGTAATAGCAACATCATATGATCATGTTAAACAAGCAAAGTCAGTTATGTGTCGAGCATGTGTTAGCAAACATGGTGTGGTCTGGCATTGACATTGTTCTTTGTGTTGTTAAAGTCCTGAGTAAACTATATGGCCTACAAATATCACAGGACAACAATAAGCTGCTACTGCAGTTCTTCTAAATCTATAAAATATTATTGAATAAAAAATCTGGCTCAATTAATCCTTTTTGTATTGAATCATTTGTGCATCGATGTTTCCATAAATACTTTTGTCCTTAATTTGTAATTGTAAAATAATGATGTTGGTATAAAGTCCTTCTGAACAAAGACCATACCATTATTACAATGATCATGTGATCCCCTTAGTAACCAGCTGTTAGTTAACAAATCCCATATGACGACACTTCCTATGACAACAAAACTGATTCAGTGATCACTTTGTGTTTAAATTGTCCTCACCATTTGAAAAACTGGCAGCTATTTTATTGTGCGGTTGTCTAGGTAACCACTCCACATCATGACATTGCCCATAAACCAAGGAGAAGTCTGATTGGACAGTTATGTTGCTAGGAGACAACAGACAACAGATTGACTTGGGTGTGACAAATAGATCAAAGTTAGTAACAGTAGAATCCTCTGGTCCAAGTTGCTCCAACAATAATTCAGGATACGGTACACTACACAATACAGTTATCACAATGTCACAATTAGTGTATTAGAGTAAGTTGACTGCTCTATTGGATGCTATATATACTCTATGAGCTCCTTGAATTAAATAAGAGACATACAAGTATAAGGAGGGATACTGGCCCAATACTTCACAGGTACAGTACACACAACTCTAATAGAACAGTCTCTATTTTTACAGTGTGTTTACCCAATCATGAATACTAGTGGGTGTGGTTACCTTAATATCCTGACCACTCCATCACTACAAGCTAATGCTAGCAGGCCCAGTCTGGCCAGTCTCTGTGAAGATAATGTCATTAATGTCAATAAGACATTAAGATGATGCCATGAAATGAGCTCACTTGTGAGTTACAACTGATTGTGGGTTTAGTGGCACAACCTGATGGACACCATTTCATGCTCCTCACACACCCATACTGGTGACCAATGACCAGTGACAATCGTGGTAGACTATAGAACACAATGAGCAAACATGACATCACTTAATGTGATATGACATGAACAACTAATTGTATCATTAACACCGGTTATGCTCCAAGGTACATTGAAAAATCATATTTCTAATTATCGAATCCTGATATACACTCCTGTCCTAGTATGATTTTAAAAGTTCCATGCTTTGAAAATGTGTAGCTTGTATTCAAACTACACATTTCAAAGCATGGAACTGCTGTATATAACCTGCTGTGTATCATTACCACACAGCAGGTTACAGCCTGAAGCAGCTAATTGGTTCTGTTCCGTTCCGGCTTTTAGCACTACCCTCAGAAAAGACCAACATTAAATTCCCTAATTGGTGAGAAGTTTTACACCAATCCACCTGTAGCCACTGGGCTAGTAAAGCTAAGAAATTTTGCCCCAAAGGTGAGGTGAGCAACATAGCAACTGTACTATGGAGAAATAGTTTGTGTCTTGCAAATTAGGCAGTCACAAAAATTTATACAGTGGTCTCACCATTATCTGATTGGGCCCTAGGTATGTTCGGATATTGGAAAAGTTTGGATAAACAGAATCCCATACATTTATACATTACTAGAGCATATACTTTATGCAAAATACTCTAATAGAACAGTCACTTTCACAGGTCGTTTGGATAATCGATGGCCGGATAATGGAGAGACCACTGTACAATTGGCCACAAATACAAGGTTCACTGTATATATAACTTTAGTATACAGGTTCTTAGTAAGCACCTTTTCATTCAAAAATAAAACTAACAAAAAAAAGTGAGTTGGAAGTAACTAAGGTTGGAAGTAACTAAACTCTGTTTAAATGAATAAACCAAAAATGAAATATATGGAAGGTTGTGTAACAAAGCATAGTATCATTATATTGAACATTAGTGTTAAAAATCTGTACACAAAAAATAGTCATTTTTAAAAATACTACATCCTTTTACAAAGCAAAATACATTCCTTAAAATGTTTACACGAAACACAAACTGTATTGCAACTATTTAAGCTCATGCAATATTCACAACACAACTATGCAACATTAAAGCTCCTCTATGTTGGTACTATACACAGAGCACACCTAACCTCGGCTGGTCTCCAAGCAACATACTCCACAACTGGATTCCTCCATTGTGGCGCAAGGGAATGTCCAATTGATAGGTCTCATCCATTGTCTGATAAACTGCCATGGCAACATACTGTGTACTGCTGTCATCTCCAATTGGTGCCCAGCCCATACTCCACACAGGACCACCAACATTGAGTGTGGCACCAGTTGTGATGTCATCTGTGTGAGTAGCGATGTCATCAAGTGGGTGTGCACTTTTATAGTCGCCTGAACCACTGTCGCTTGAAACAAAGATAACCTTACTCTCCATGAAGAGGCAAAACCAATGATAAAGTTATTAATAACTTTCATCGTTAACTGAAATGATTTAAACATGCTCTGGTAGCATGCGTTTTTTACCAAATGTATTTCAAATGCAATCAATCCAAAAACAAACTAGCACTCAGCAGGTCATACATTTCATATAGCGCTTTGATCGAAGCCAATAAAACACCAGAAGCACTAGTATGTAATTAGGTTATCCAGCAAATGTGTACCAAACAGACAAACACATCATAGTGATACTGGGATCTCTCTAAGCACATGCACCTAACTATATACATATGAACAAGAAAACCATTTTATTAGTTCAAACTGAGGAGTTGATCTTTGAATAGAAAAAGTCAAGATAACAACTTCCCTCAGAGTTTGCAGCATACAATTCACACATAATACAGCAAAGGGACATCCCAATTATTAAGTGAACACAGCAACTTACCAAGGGCAGCATCAAATAGAGCAAGTTGTGATACAGAACTAGACACACCATCACCATTAACAAAGCGATACTTCATTGACTGAGGGGCATAATGGACACACTCCCTAGGAAGGGAAACATGAACCCCTAAAGGACACAACAAAATAGTGACCCCCTATACTAACTATAGGGGGCTACAACACAATATTGTGACCCATAACTTTATAGGGCAACAACACCACAATGTGACCCCTCACTATAGGGTAGCTGGTACTGGAGCAAAGAGGGGATATAAATAAACTTGAAGTATATAACCTTCAGCCACATCTCTGTACAGCATGATTGTTCTGTTAGAGTATTTGGTCAATAGGGAATAGAGATTTTTAGTGGTCTAAATAATCACTGTGCTATTCCTGTCAACTAGGTCCAGCCATGGATTTTTTCTCCTTTTCAACGCACTTAATATAACATTTTTAAACAAGTTATAGGACCAGGTATCCTACAGACCTTTAGCTCTTGTGCTGTAAAGCCTTGATAAATAAATTTTAAAATACAGGGCTCTGATACCCCTAAAAATGTCATAAAGTGGCCATAAGAAATTTGGATTAGAACAGGTCTCACTGTACAATGAACTGCACTCACTTTGGGTCACACCTCTCCCAGGCCACTACAGATGGTTGCCAGTCGGTAAACAATTCCTCACCAGACATCATTTCTGCAAGTCTAAATACAACCATAAAACACATACAATGCAAGGTGATAACCCACATGTTCTTCAACTCAGACTGGTAAACAGCATGAAGGTTAGTCCATACGTCAGTAACACTTTTGGTGGTGCTCTTTGTCTTCCTTACATGATCTTCTTCGTCAGACGATTGAACTGTGACATTTTCAGGGATGATGTAATCTCCGTCTTCACATGACTACCAGACAAGGGAAACACCCTGGGTACTAATTACTGAGATTTGTAACTCACTTGCTCTCCAATGTGGTGTTTCTTAGCCATGTGGTTCTGATACCTTACCAATGTGGAGATGGTTTTGTGGCACACTTTACATTTGAATTTCTTTTGCTGTGAGGTGATAACAAATATGACCCCCACTCACTCCCTGTCTCTACAACTGACCCCTGTGCATCTCTTTAGATGGTACTTTAGTCCACTGGCACTCTTGAAAGTCAAATCACAGTGCTACAGAAATGTGGGGGTAAGAGAGTGGCATTTGTGTGCATGTGTGTTTGTGTGTGTGTGAGTGCAAAACAAACTCTTTGGTTGTGTAATTATTATGTGTATTAAAGAGCAGTATCAGATTATATGGCATCCCTAAAGCTCGCTCTAGGATATCTCAAAGGGTATCATTACCTGGCAAGTTGATCGCTGGTTAACTATCGCTACCACATTTCCTGCAGCATTACTATAAACCAGGGTAAGAAGTAAATACTCTAGAGCATAACAATGGTGGTGATATCCTTTAAAGACAGTTTTTGCAATTTTCACTGCTTATATTCAGAGTATAGTAGCAGGCTACAGGTTCCCTAAGGGTCTAACTACTGTAGCAAGACTCGATAAATATGCAAAAACCAATCAATCCTTCTAGTAGCCAGTTCAGTCCACTGAATACAGTGAATAGTAATGACCACAAAAGTGTTCAAATAAATTGAATAATAAATAAAGCCCATTCATCTAATAAAAGATTTCTTCACTCATAATCTAATTCAGTTTTGGCTCTCGGGATAATCATACAGTAGAAAACTTTGATGGTACACAACAATGGCAAATTTGGTGAATTGTCCTTTCATTTGCCAAAGTTTTTTTCATGCCGAAGTATATTTCCTGCCATCGTCATCTATGAAATGTGTAGGGCATGGCAGTTCGCCAAAGTTTTTTTTTTCTAATTGGATTTCACCAAAGTTTCCTACTACACAATAACTGAGGTATAGATAACTAAGCATGTACTGTACCTCAATAGGACATGTCACCACTAATCCTTTTTTCAGGTTTTCTTTAGCTTCTCTAAATGCCACTTCAGACAGTTCATCGACATCAAAGGAAGCTGGACTTTCCAAAGATGTATCTACTTCTGGCTTTACTTCATCAGTAGTAGCTTGTATCTCCTCTGGTGATGTTTTGTTGATGTTAGCCAGATTATCTGATGCCCTATAAGTGTATAGTTGATAAGTAATCTGACTAAGCCCCTAAAGATCAGTGAGAATATGGGAAGGCTTTTCACATCTCAGGGTTTGCCACTGGCCAAACAGCACTTTAACCATACATCGATCAACAAACACACATATACACATCCTTATTACATATAGAGACACTAACCTAATTGCTGCTTGTCTCTTCAAAGGCAACTCCACAGTGGGCTTCTACCACACAACACACAATATTCCACACACTATCATCTCTACAATACTAACGGTAACATCAGCAGGTGAACGATGTGCTCTCTTGAAGTGATAATCCAGTCCCGCCTTAGTTGTGTACGTCTTGTCGCACTCCGAACAAGCAAGTATTACTTCCTATTATATCAGTGTATTGGAGCAACAGAGTAATGCTCCCTCACCTTTCCACATCTCTCATAGTGATAAACCATTGAAGCAATACGAGTAGCTTTGTAGTCGCACTAAAAGTGAATAGAAGATTAATATTTAAACTTGTGTGGGTAGTTGGATAATGTGTGCGCTGCATGCAATGCACGTTGTATGTGTGTGTATGTGTGTGTGTGTGCACGCGACATGCATACATAGGCGTGCATGCGTGTTTTGTCAGTGGCCCACCCACTCTCCTTGGGAGTTAGTCTGTTCATTCATCTGCACTGAATAAATCACTTGTAATTAGGTTATCCAGCATCCCTTGGCTAGGTGGGTGGGTGTCTCCCATGGAGGGTGGGGGACTGGATCAAAGAAGAATCGGAACAGGTAGTCAAGAAGTGTGTGCATGTGTGTGTACATGTGTAGTAGTAGTACACTTTTGTGAGCTACACACTAACAAAAACACATACACATGTGGTACATGTACATGCTGACAGACAACTAGAGGGTTCCACACAGTACAAATACACTATTCCCAACATAGCTGTGACCACTCACACTTTACCTCATCATTCTGACATCTCAGCACTTTACACTGTTTCAATATACGCCTCCAAACAGCATTACGTTCTCCGACTGGTGCATCCTACAATTAGAAATGACATCACAGCCAGTTGGTGAGGTGGGGCTACCTTTGAAATTGAAGCATACAATTCTTGCTCAGTAATCTTTTCACTACCAAGAGCAGCATTGACACCATCAGAATAACAAGTCGCTACAGGAGTAATAATGTCACCACAAGTCTGTGTGGTCTTATTATAATGATACTGGTTAAGCCTTGCCAAGCTAGTGAACACCTTCCCACAACTTGGACAAGGATATTTTCCCTTCATTGTCGGTCTTGGTGTTATTTTTCTTCTCGGACCTGGACAAGTTTGAGACCCCTCGGTGTAATGAAACTGGTATAGTCGGGACATACTAGTAAACCTTCTGCCACAGATGGGACACTGAACTGCACCTTTCTTCATTCTTTGCCCACACAGGGTCTCTTTATGGTCCTCCCATTCTGAGCCACTCTCACCTCCACTACTGGCATTCTCTTTCACTTCAGCAGCAGTGGCCAAAGAGCTCCCCTCCAGCATGCCACTATCCATCTTTGGTGTGTCCTGATTGTTACCTTCATGTGAGGGACCTTCCTTGTTATCACTTTCCTTGTCATCATTAGCACTCTCTGTAACTATGTTCTTCTCTTCTTGCATGGGTTGTTTGGGAGTAACAACTTCTGACTGTGGTACTGTGTCTGTTTGGGACTGCTCTGTTTTTTGTTTCTTCTTTTTCAAGCCAACTTCATCATTATTGTGTTCTATGTTATCATGATCTTCACTACTAAAAGCGACAGTTCGAGAACGTTTTCTCTGCTGCTTCGTGGTGTCCTTTAGATTCTTTTGTTTGGCTTGTTTCTTCTCTGTAGAAGCCAAATCTTGTTTCTTTTCTTTAGAGGCTGAGTCTTGTTTCTTCCCTTTAGAATCTGCATTTTGTTTCTTCCCTTTAGAATCTTTCTTTGCCCTAGAAGCAGCATTTTCTTTCTTCTCTTTAGCAGCAGGGCCTTGCTTCTTCTCTTTAGGAGTAGAGCCTTCTTTTTTCTCTTTAGAAGCTGAGCTTTGTTTCTTTTCTTTTGATGCTAAGCCTTGTTTCTTTGTTTTAGGAACTGAGCCTACTTTTTTCTCTTTAGTAGTGGAGCCTTGCTTCTTACTTTTAGAAGATGATATTGACCTGTCTTTCTCACCTTTAGAAGTAGTGTCCTCATTTTTGTCTTTAGAAGAAGTGGAGCTTTGTTTATTGTCATTAGAAGCTGAATCTTCATTTCCCCCTATGGCAATAAAGACTTCTTCCTCTCCTTTAAAAGTTGGGTCTTGTTTCTCTTCTTTAGCAGTAGACCCTCCTTTATTCTCTTCAAAAGTAGAGTCTTGTTTCTCTTTTTTATCAGTGGAGTCTGGTGTGTCATCTACCTGTACACTATTTACCATTTTGTTGTCAGATGTGATTGTGGTATCCAGTTTTGTAGAGATGGTTGGTTGGTCTTCATGGGACAGAGGTGTGACCCCATCCGATACCATACTGGTCACTTGAGGAGGGTGGTCACCAGCTAGAGTATGGAGGGTGTGTTGTGTGATGTCCTCCATTTTGGGAGTGACTATGATAACAAGTCATAATGCACGTAAACATTTATACCAACAACACAGCAAAGTGAATATAATAACTAATCATTAATAATTTCTATAGCACTAATATTTGCTGACACAGAGATCCCTCAGTAATGTTATTAATCACATAGAATACACACTATCAATGTCAAGCTCACCCCATATACCAACTGGGGAATTTGACCACAACCCTGAAAGATTGATTGATTTTACACCTCTAAATTCAATAAGTCAATCAGACCTCCATCCCTCACTAGCAGGTAGGGATATAGGGGGTGGGGAGTTAGCCCCAGTAATAGGGAACTTGACATTGTCCATTGGTTGCACATGAGGTACTTGAGATAATAAGTCACTCTCTAGAGTTCCTATGGATACAAATATATCAAATTGACGAGGAGAAAACATCCTGACCACCAAGCAGACTCCTGTAATCGTTCGAGCGTAAATCAGATGATTGCAGGCTCAAGGCCACCCAGGTCCAGTCATGGATTTTTTCTCCTTTCTTTACCTTAGTACATCTTTAAACAGGCTGGTGTCCTACAGACCTTCAGCACTTGTGCTGTAAAACCTTAATAAATAAACTAATGTCAATTGGTTTCACATGGGGTACTTTGAGATAATAAGTCACTCTCTAGAGTTCCTATGGATACAAATACATCAAATTTACAAGGAGAAAACATCCTGACCACCTGGCAGACTCCTGTAAGCGTTCGAGTGTAAATCAGATGGCTGCAGGTTCAAGGTCCAGTCATGGATTTTTTTCTCCTTTCTTCACCTTTTCAAATATACTTAGTACAACATCTTAAACAGGCTGTAGGACCAGGTGTCCTACAGACTATGCTGTAAATCATTAATATTAAAAAAAAACAAAAAACATTTGTCTAATCCCCAGCATTGCACCATATCCGAGGGTAGACTCACCAACAATTTTCTAATTGCAAGAAAGTATAAGAATAACTTATCACAGGTGTTTTTGAATTTATCTGATTGGTGACTAATAAATTCCTTGGTCACAATTGTATTGCATGTCACCAGACTTTGTGGCCTTGGGGAGAACAGTGGGCATGACATTGATAGGTACACAATACCCTCTAATAAAACAATCACCAGAGAGGAAATCATGGAATTCTATTTAAAAAATTACCATCTTCACCATTCTTTTCATTTCCTAAATATCAGCTTCAATGGAGTTGTTGAAATTAATTTAAATTACACTCACTCTTCCATGTTGTTTTATTCTACCAGCCGTGAACAAAGTAAATTCTCTCAGAGCTGAGAATGAAAGGTAACAGAAACTGCGTACTTTACTTTACACATATCTTTACACATCTAGGACTGTACCATTGCCTCACAAAAACTCGCACATAAACGAAGTCGAAAAGAGTACATCATGTGACTGTTCAAAAATACAGCATATTATACGGCACGTACGCGCTTACCAAAACAAGAAAGAGGAAATTCGTCGGTCCCAAAAAGAAATATTCTAAATAAAGCGCAGGAGATGCACGTGATCCGAACTTTTTTTTCGCTTTGCATCACAGGACCACACATATTTATTACTGCAATCGTAATTATATAGCTGCGCTACATAAACTACAGTTATACTAAATATAACTGTACATAAAGGTTTTAGGTATAGTTATACTGAACACTCAGCCTATAGCTAGCTAGGAAGTGGAAGGAACTAAATTACCTAGCTAGCTATATAGCTAGTCATTTTATAGCTAAGTGAAAATTGATGATCTCCCTAGTTGCATCACTTGTTATTGTAATGGCCTGCTGCCTGCATTTAGTCTACTGGTGTGTAAACATTGCTTACTGATTGTCACATCCTTTTAAATGTAGAAGGGAGTCCCACAAACAGACCTTCTACATTTAAAAGGATGCGGCAATCAGTTGTGCTGACATAATCTTTAAAATCATTGAACGTGGGTGCATTAACTACATGATTGGGTAATCTGTTCCAGCTATGACTGTTCCAGCTATGACTGTTCCAGCTATGACTGGAACAGCTATGACTGTTCCAGCTATGACTGGAACAGCTATGACTGGAACAGTTTACCCAATCACGTAGCTAATGCACCCACGCTAGCTAAATGATTTTACAACTTTGTTGTAGCTATGATCATATTATTTAGTTAATTATTTTGTTGTATACTTATAGTTAGCACAAAGTTTTTGGTAAATTTTCTTTTGTACAGATTCTTTACAGTTGGGCTCTTTGAGCCTTCTTTTGCCTGTAATACTAATAATTTCGGGCATATATAATAGGTATATGTGTGATAATCAGAGATTATGCCATAGAATTTTGAGGGCTTGCAGTATAGGAAAATCTGCAGACCACTAAAAAGACTGAGATACTCTAATGGAGCAGTCAGAATAGAACAACAGTCAAACAATATTACTACTCTAATCAAACAGTCACATAGAAGTAAAATAGCGACCAGCTAAAAGAATGTGCCTCCTTCTATGCATGCAATAATGCCAGTTATTATAATTATTGCTGTTACAGTATTAGACCATTTACATTGATGTTTCAGCTTTAAATTTTCCATAATTATGTCATGCTTACAAGAGCATAATAGGTGATTTTTGGAGCACTGTTCAAAAGCATAATGCTCAATTTTTGGAGCATATATAGTATAAGCCTCATGCATGCCTATAAATTAATCAGCACTTAGCTATGAAATGCCTACAATTTGCAGTATAGTTATAGATAGAATGCAAGTTATTCTTTCATAAGTAGCCCTGTGATCTTGTAGTTTAGTTCGTACAGTAGTAGGGATGGATGTAGTGATTCTGCGGGTACATAGTGCACGACAACATAAACTTCCAAACCTTCAAAATATTAAGACTATATGATGTATGTATATATATATAAATATATATGCATATTTTTGGTTGCTCCAAAATGTGGAACGGCTCATAGTATGCATTAGAAATATAGCTGGTGTTTCATGCTCATATTATACCAGCAATGGATATAGTTCATATACATTGATAGTCGCATACATGAAACAACATATACAAAAGCTATAAGGGGTTTAGCTGTCTGAACATATATAGCTATACTATTGAAATTCTACAAAATGTTTTGCTGCAATGGTGACAAAAAGTCTCAATCAAAAGTGTGTATATTAGACCATGTAACTGACAGTCTGCATATTACATTATTTGGTTGTTGAGGTTAGTTAAGATTTTCATAAACTGGAGAAATCTCATACTCGGGAGCATCTTTAATAGTGTTATATTGATCAGCATCATATGCTGGATTCTTCTGCAATGCTCCACCTGGATGACGTTGATATCTATCTTCATCTGTTGGAATGAAATTGTCAGGGATTTCATACACATCACTATTCTTAACAGACAAGTCACATTTTGCAGTAGATGGTGCAGTTGGACTCTGCACAGTGATAGTTTCCTTTTTAGTACTGCCCTTCTTTTTGTGGACCAGGCAGACAATAAGTAGTGTAATGATGGTGGAAAGAATTAAAGTGAGGATGAAAGTAATTCCGACTGCTGCAATAGCAGTTAGTCTATCTTCATCTGAATCTGTGCAATCTACAAGGAATACATATCGTATGACTGTAATGCTTAGTACTGCTGTAATGCAGTAGATATCAAAGTATTTACACGACAACATTTGTGCTTAGTAAAACAATTTTATTATGTATTAATCATTATGAGTTTACTACACATCTAGCATACATGTGTACAATTATGTTTCTTTCAAACCTTTGGTTGCATTTGAAAGAGTACATGATTCCATATTCTGATCAGGGTTGTATATAACAGCACAGATATCCTATAGTAATAATAAACAGATACATGGGATAATACATCTGTATACACGAGTATATTATATGTATGTACAATAGGGCTGAGCGATAGTAAAATTTTCACTGTCCGAACGATATCAAGACACTGTTCACGATAGACGATAGTAAAACGATAGTGATAATTCACCTATTTCCTATTAGTTGCCTTCAAAGAGAGTTGTAAGGAGGGATGTACCCATGCATGTATTTTGCATAAGATATTAAACAGCCTTTCAGGCTGATTCTTGTTATTATTTTTAAGTATTTTGCAGATATTTCTCCATATTTTACTTGTTAATTACTGTCCGATAGTAAATTTTCAAGCGATATAGGCGATACCGATAGTGATACTATCCCGATATTCTGATATGCACATACTATCCCCCAGCCCTAATGTTGTTTATTAAAATCGAGTTGCACAAATTGACACAATATAGGCAACCTGTTCACATTGTGGATCATCACAGTCCAACTTCGTATCAGCATATCCATCACCATCACTGTCTCTACCACACACCATACCATTACCAACAAATGGAGCAGTACACTGTAATGTGAAAACAACTTGCTAGAGCTTAACACATATAATATACATACACGTTACACAAAATATATAATAGTCTTGACAAAAATAATTTAGCACGTACCTCACAGCCAGAGTTATTGTCACAACTACATGGTTTTCCAGAACATACTGAACGTAACTCAATTGGCCCAGAATTCACATTAACACCAGACACTATTGTTTTTTTATCAGTCTTTATAGGACAATGGCAAACATCTACAGAACAATACAAACATACTCACGTCTTATTATACGGTTTACTAGCCATGTATTTTATAAGAAACAGTTTTAAGCTTATCTATACATTTTATAATGTGTATAACATATACATTTCAGGTGTTCTTTTCAAATAGTGGACAAACCAAGGGTGCATGTGTATATCGAACAAGGCAATAATTTTTGTGAATTGGACAAATTGCCTTATCACTATTGACAACAAATTCTCCACCAAACTTTTGTCTCACCAAATGTCACATGGTTATACATACCTGTAGATTCAAATATAGTCAGATTAGGACCAGTAGATATAGAAAAGTTTCCAATTGTTGTGTGGTTAATTTCATACTTGACAAGTTCTATTATTTCATCAGTAGTTAATATGTCAAACTCATAGGTAATCTTCAGTGATACATCAGCAGTTGTTGGTACTATGTCCACAGTAACAGCAGTTTGTTGTATTATCTTTTCCTTTACCTGTACAGATTATAACATAGCCAAGTGTAAACACCCAAGCTACTACAGATAAACGGCATAGGTAGAATTATGCACAAGACTTCTGTGCAGCAACACTACAGTACACATTTATAACCAATAATATGTACCTTGGTAGACAAATAGCTAATTTTACTCAGCATTAGTCTTAGTAGCTAATTACTCATACAGTAAAGCAGTACTGTATATTAGGGATCATGGAGGTTTGTAAGTCCATGATGTGTGCATTGTATGTACTGCAGTATGCCAAAAGTCACCTGTTGGGCTGAAATGACGTCTAACACTGAAGTCCGTAGTCAGTCAGTCAGTCAGCAGAAAATTCAACTGAATAAAATACTTTTAAAATTTTGTAGTAACTTATTGGAAACATTTTGGATTAAAATGAAGCTTGATTGCTCTATATCTATGCTAGATGTGTATAACACGCCCATTAACTAGTGACAAGTACAAGGCAAGGCACCATGTATTTTGAGGCTGGTTTCTGGTAAATATTTTTTTGTGAGACCTTCTCTGTGTCCTATTTCTTTTCACCAATAGTGCAAAAAGTATTTGTGGTGGCTTTCCTATATGGCTGGCTATCACATTTATAATGGGCGTCACCCATTTTTCCATAGTGACTGGATTGTTTGCAGAGACATTTCTTGTACTGTTCCACTGTGTATCAGGCTGAAAATAGTTGAAAACAAAGTATAATGGCCACTTCACTTTCTCAGGACACATGTTGAGATGTAAAATTAATTTTGTGGTATGCCTGATGCCATTCTATCTTTTATGCAGGATGTGTAGGTTCATCAGTTATAAAAAACAAAAAGACAAGTACAAGGAAAATTATTCAATATAGATATGAAATAGCAAAACAAGGAAGGTCGTTTACATCTGCAGTTCTGCAGTTATACTAGTGGACGTTTAATTCCTAGGGATTACTAGTATATGTGTAGCTTTGTGTTCATGGTGAAAAATCAAATCTGCTGTTATGGGCAATAAGACTGGTTTCCTAGAACCAGTCACATATTACTATAATAACAACCAGAATCAATGTACATACTTCCGATGTTATTTGATCCATTACTGATTGGACTTCTGAAGAGTTATCAGCATTTAAAGTGACAACTAGTATCATTACTACTGGACTGTTGACGACCATTACACACTGTGACATATCAACTGGTGCCCAGCTCCTGTTCTTCATACATTCTCTAATAGCCATGTCAGCTAACTTGAATGATGGATGAATATCTGAACACTTGTGTTTGTAGGTGGTGTTTGTTAGGGACCGTTCCCACACTATACCCATCACAACTTCTTCTGGGCAATCTGCACAGTACAGTATAGGTAAAAAATAAAACAACTGAAAAATAAAACTAATATTACTAGCTTTGTATAGTTTTTCAAAGTATGTAGTGCTATATTCTGGCTGCATGTCCTCGTGTGACAAGCCCACATAGCTAACTGTGCTTATCCTATACAGAATTTTGATTGACAGGAGGTAGTAGTACATGCATAATTGTAAGACCATGTAGCTTTGTACTCTACACATTTAATGATGCGGTGTTCTGGAATAGTTCATTTCTTTAAATGAGGGCCAATGGATTAGCAACTGGAATATTCACTTCTTTCTTGATCACATTTTAGTGGATTAAAAGTGCATTGCAGGTTATTGTTTGTTTACCAATATTCTGTGAAAGTGGAACCTGTCTATAAGCCAGTTACCTACAAGTCAAATCTTTTGGCCTTATTACTTAGGTGGTGCCTTGAACAAATGGATCATACTGTATGACTGGTTGCTTTTAAGGGTAATCTTTTTGTGACTGACTGACCTCACAAAAATTTGACTAGTAAAAATTGCACAGCTCTTAATAGCCTGTAATAGTGTAGGAGATTTAGAGAGGTGCCCATTAATTTTATACAGATGGCCCATCAAGACAGGTTCCACTGTTTTTTTTTAATTTTTTTATTTATTTATTTATTACATGTAAAGTAAAACTTCATTAATAGGACCACCTCCAGCCTTAATGATAAGGTGGCATTTGAGATCATGAAGTACACCATACTGGAACCTACTAAATGTGGTCACTGTAATGAAGTGATCTTATCAAAGTGGTAGCACCACAAAGTGAGGTGTCACTGTTAATGATCAAGCTAGTGCAACGGTTAACAAATCAAAATTAACTGCTGCTTCACGTACAGTTCATTCCTTCATCTGATCCATCTAAGCATTCTTCAGTTCTATCACAAACATCATATGCTCTGACACAGGCACCATTTATGTAACATCGAAAGTCACCATCATAGGGGCAAGGAATATCATCTGTAATATAGTTGTATAGAATTGTGATTCAGTCATGTGCACATACATTAAATTTGTATATGGTATGGTTTATCATGTTTTCAATAATACGCAATACAGTCACAGCATCACAATCCTGCAATCAGCAAGTTAGATACTTAAATTGAAATCACAGTCTCTAAACACAAAGTCATGCAAGGCTCTAAAGAGATGCTTTGTTCTGAAGCAATAGACACATAATAGGTTTGTAAAAATTATATGCTCTGTAACTGTTTTATGACAACATTTATATTGGTTTTTAGTAGTACAAGCAGCATTTAATTACATATTTAAATTCTGCTGCTGTTGCTGAATTTTTTCTTGCTGGCATCAGTTTTTATTCACTTTTAAGCTGCTTTTTACGTGCACATTTGCCATTACGGTACAGCTCAACTATAACTTCACACATGCGTGGGGTATGATAGCACACATGATTTTGTGTGGAACTGCAGCTAACCACTCATAAAAATATAATTTCCATGTAAAATATATCCCACACAAACATTAATGATATTAAATTGCATGCTGTCAACTTGCAAGATGCCGTCCACGGCTGAGACATTTGCATGGCTTATTTCGTGAGTCATCCCTGCATGGCTTATTTCGTGAGTCATCCCTACCTATACTGTAGCTATACACACTAGTGGGGCAAAAAAATTATTGATTTTCAACAAGTAGAATAGGGATCAAAGATTTGATTTTTTTTAAAACTGCGTAAACAAGAAGTAATAGGGATGATAATCCACAAAATTCTATGCATCATCAGTTCAAAGCAAGTTATTTGAATAGTGTACACTCAATTTGCGATTCCTATTTCAACATTTTAACAAAATTTAACCACAAGTTGAAATAGGAATCGCAAATTGAGTGTACACTATTCAAATAACTTGCTTTGAACTGATGATGCATAGAATTTTGTGGATTATCATCCCTATTACTTCTTGTTTACGCAGTTTTTTCAAAATCAAATCTTTGATCCCTATTCTACTTGTTGAAAATTAATAATTTTTTTGCCCCACTAGTTTCATGATTTTTTTCATGTCCATGCACATGGACTACTTCTTAAATATACGTTCAACAGTACATGATTGTTTAATAAAGAAACCCATTGTAATATCAACTGGCAATAAACAATTACATAAATAAGTTTAATAAACAATTAGTTAACAATACAGTAAACAATACCACTTTCCTTTGACGAGTAGATAAATCCACTAGTGTGACCGTTTACTGCAACGAAGCGGTGCGAAATCTCAACACGAGTAAAACACACGCTTGACAAAACGTGGTCGACTCCAATTAAAGTGCTGAGTATACGGAGTATCCCGCTTTTTATTTTTCAATCGCGTACGGAAGGGACACACCCCTTTTCAATTCGAAATTTACCAGTGTGTTCCAATAGCTTACAAGCCTTGTTATGTCGACTCTTAGCTGGTAAACAGCTGAAGAATATAATAGAAAGTATACACGAAAGGCGTACAGTAATAGTTTAAGTGACGAGGTGCGGGCCACACCCCCTTCACTGTCTCGTAATGAAGGAAGTCTAAAACCCGAGTTTCAGTGAACAATAGTTATGTTTAATGTTTAGTGTGATACAACTTGATGCATTTTAGTCCTGTGAGCTAAAGCAATGGAATTTTAAACAATTCTATATTATCATCTGTATGGCTTCTCGATCGAATGGCGTCTCGAAGAGTGATTCTTGCTCTATATCTCGCAATCGCATTAGAGAGGGAAGATTTTATTACCACACAGACCTGGGTACGAATGTTTTTTAAATACGCCATACGTTTTTAGGGCTGATATCTACTTCCTACGAGCTGTAGGCGCGCGAAACAAGAAAGAAAGAAGAAAGAAGAAAGAAGAAGATGGAGAATCTAACCATTTTCAAAATTTTAAAAAACACCTAAAACCATTTCCCTTACTTTTAATACTTGTTGGCTAGTGTTGTAAACACAAAAGAAAGGTCTAGAATGTTTTAGAAATAAAATCTAAAGCCCGGAAGGCTGCTTTTGGCGTGCGTTCTATTAGAGTGTTTTGAAAAATTTCTGCCTGATCCCTATTATGTACCACTACCGTGGTACATGATATGGCTGTATACAGTGTAATATATTATATTTCTCATAATTATTTGAATGTTCTGTTGAAGGGTCGTGTTCAAGAAGCATCAAGCATCCATTACACTACGTAAAATCTGGATTCAGTAACTTCAGATATAGCCGGCATCGTTATCAAGCCATCATATCCATGAACAAACTCATCTCAGATAGCTACCTCACTTATCAAGGTACTGCTGAGTGGTATAAACCTCGTACGCCTAGGCCTGTTGAGCGCAGCAAGTCGAAAGGTGACTATCACATTATGATTGTGGTTTTATTTAAGTGATCACGTGAACGTTGGTTCCCTAATACATATACTGATTCATGAGTGTTTGATGTCACTGTAGAGGACAATGTGTTTATTGACATGTACGTACTTACAAATATTATTTGAGTACTAGGTAATTGTGGTACACGTATCTTACATTTCACTGCATGGTTTCCACTGTATATTCCATGACAATATTGCATGTTTCCACGAGACCTTCTGCTCTAATGAGACCTTCCACTAGAAGTGAGGTGAGTACACAGACATGAGCCACATACAAATGTGGCATGGAATCATGCGAGTTCATGTGTGATGATGAAGTTTTAGTTAAGCTGTACCGTATCTGCAGCTATTGCTGGAATAATTTGTCTTTATACTATTTATGGTTTTTTAGTTCGAGCATGCAAGTGTTACTGTTATATACCAGTATCTGAATTGTGGTTAGTTAATTATATAATATGTAACACTTTCACACCTCGGATCAAAGGAGCCGCCTGGACAGTGATTATATAGACAATGATGCCAAAATCGATTGTGGAGATCTATTAATACTCAGGTGATTAGGATGTACGACTTGGATTTCGCCATGAAAACCACTCAAACGGAGAGCATTTTGTTATCCTCGCAATCCTACAAGTTGAAAAATGTTGGGATAAGGTGAAAACTAGCCACTGTAGCTTATTCACCAATCATTTCCGCATGTTTTCGAATATGGACACGCCCCCAACACGAAGGTACCACTCTGCACGGAGTAACCACTCTACAAGGAAGCTTACCTATCTAGGCCTTTAGTAAACTCCTTCATTATTCTATAAACAATTCAATAGCACTGATTAAAACGTTAAACTCACACAACCAAAATTCTCCGTGGTATCTCTAGGATATGTCCATTCATCGTAACCAGAACATACTAGCTGCTGACCCATAATCAAAAATTTTAGGTATGCATATATAATATATCCAGTAGCTGCACTCATATTGGCTTGAGTGATTGATTGCCCTGTACAGGCTATCAGCCTGATAAGTGTTACATAATTATTAGCTGTAACACAGGGCATTCAAAGCCCTCATTCCCGTGTTACAACTATTACATAATTAATTTTGGGGTTGAAAATAATATCATTACTACCGTTTCTTGGTTGCCATTTTCTTTTTATTTCACAATCTTTAACTTTTAAGGCTACACCAATTTTTACAGCATGTATGCATGTACATTATACTCTTGACTCGTAGACAATTTAGTCAAAACTTACAACAGTCCTCTTCATCCATTCCATCCCCACAGTCCACAACATTATTACACCATTGGTATGCTCTAATACATGCTTGACTGATGGAGCATCTCCTGTCATCAGGATATGGACAAGCTCTCAAGGCTACAACAAACAATATAGGCAAATGCTACTACAAAATAATGCTTAATTCTCTAGGACTGGAACAACTATAGTCATGCTAACATGTCCTGATCACTTTTCTGTATAGTTTTGTAGCTTGAATGAAAAAATCTTCATGGAGATTTTTCAGTCAAGCTACAAAACTATACCTTTTTTACATTTACCGTTTTAAAACATATTATATGAATACGCATGAAAATAACTTCCAATTGGTGAATAATTAATTAATTATATGTATTTCCAATCCTTTGCTGACTTACAACAATTAGTTTCATCAGATCCATCCATGCAGTCATCAACTCCATCACAAACCATATCTGAATGGATGCAACTTCCATTGTCCGGACACTTCACATCTCCAGGAATAGGACAATCCCTTAACACTAAACATAATACATACTCATTATTACCTTGATCATTTAGCTTAATATGACAAGTGTAAGGAAATCAATTACTGAAAAATGATGTGGCCATTTGGCATCATTTTTCAGCTGTGTTCTACCAGTTGTACAGCATTACAAACAATGAAACATCTCTGCAATCTGCAATCAATCCATTGACTACAGAAATTCTCACTCTGAAGCCATGACAAGTTACCATTAATCAATACCTATGCAGCAGTCAAGAAAGAAATGAGACACAAAGGACAAAGGTAAGTCCATGATGCATGCAGTGTTGAAACCGGGTCGGGTCATCTGGGTCATCCGGGTCACATTTTCTCCGGGTCATCCGGGTCTGACCCGGTTTACAAATTATCTGGGTCTGACCCGGATTGGATCACGTGAAAAACAAAATTGTTCGTTTGACGACATGGAAACTTATACACGCTATCGCATAGCTCTTTCGTGAGCCAAGCCCACTTATCGCATTACCAACATACGCTTAGCTACGCCCATTTATTAGTAAGTGCAGTATGTAGCACGAAACTGAGGGTATCTATGGCTACTGTCAGTAGGTGATGACCTTTTTTTTTTTTTTTTTGGTCTTCAACCTACAGCTAGGCTGAAGTTGCAATATTTACTCAACTCGGCTTTAATTAATCCGGGTCACATCCGGGTCAGTGGATCATCCGGGTCAGCAGTGGTGACCAGGTTTCAACGTTGGATGCATGCACTGCAGTTGCTGCAGTGGGCAAAAAAAGGCAAATCTCAGGTGTTTTAAAGTGAAACAGTGAAGAAATCAAACCTGTAGCTTTAAAATTAATGTATTTGAGTTATGCTTGGTTGGAGGCAACTGGCAGTTAGGCAGTCAGCAAATACGGTTGAACAAAAATTCATAGAAACTTGTTGGAACGATTTTGGGTCACTCTGAAGGTATTTTTAGGCTTGCTTATTCCTGCCAAGCTGGCATGAAGAAAAACTGAGACTGGTTTTCTGGGTAAAATAATTATATTTTGGACAGGTATGCCCAAACCTTCATATTTCTAATACCATACTGATAATAACACAATCTGTATACACATAAGCACATATGTTATGAATATCAAAATGGGAGAAATTTATCCACCACCTATTGATGAATTACACATATTTCAACATCAAGATCTACCATTAGATACCATCCAACTTTAGCTATTTGTGATATCACTTATTGATTAGAAATTAGAACTGAAACCAACATCCTCATCCATTGGATATCTATTCCAAACTTTAAAATTCGGACTGTAATCTAAAACCATTAGGATATAGTTGGTAATAATTTCAAGCAATTTCATGTTAAATTTTCTGCGACAGGTACAGAACATTCTGACTGTAATTACAAACTTGTTGTCATGATTATAAATACTCCACTATAAAGTAAGCTAACAGTCTCAACTAAAGTTATTTCTTGTTAGTAACTGAGTGTGGGAAGAAACAGACATGCTGGCTCTTATATGCAATACTTGCACCCTTGTAATTGTGCTTTTGTCATAATTCCTCGTATGGTACAATAAATACTACATCATCACATCCACAAAATTTTATTACAGCAATTCATCTCATCAGAACCATCAGTGCAATGTAGTATTCCATCACAAACTTGAACTTTACGAATACAAGCTCCTGTGGTATTACATCTGAAGTCATCAAGTGCGAAACATTCTCTCTCATCTGTGTACATAAATCAAAACAAAATAGTACATGAAAGATAAAATAAATGAATAAAGTACAATAAGTTACAGCGGTTAGTTATATACGTGTAATAAACACCACTTTGACACAATATTTTTCAAAATTATGACATAAGTTAGACATTTCATTGTACCAAACTCTTTAGACATGCTTACAGCAGTTTTTCTCATCTTGCCCATCAGCACAGTCATAAATCCCATCACAATCAAGTCGATAACGACTAAGCATTGTGGAGTTACCACAATCATCTGTATACAAAAAACTATATGATAAATTTAACACTATACACATACACACATATGGAAATAGAGCACGGTTATATATTAAGCACGAAAATGTTGTAAGTAAAAAAAAAGATACACAGTATATGTAATACAGTGGCCTATTGGGATGTAAGTTCATACTGCTTTTGCACCAATTATGCCATCATATGCTGGACAATAGCAAAATTTATTCACGATATGAATATATGTCACAATGTATACCAATGTTTTAACACGCATGCTTAGTTTCTTTTTCAGGTGATTGTCAAGTACATATACTACACTGTGCACATTACACAGGAATATGGTCACAAATATACGCATATAGCTAATAGCGATATTATAAAAGAGAATTGCTTATCTGCATACTGGCAAGTTACAGTACTTAGTCTTCAGGTTTCACCAATTTCTGTGATACCTTCGTCATGTTCATCTACTAATCGCAGTGGCTCTTTAAACTACTACTCTTCACAAGCCTTACTGCTTCTCCAAATCCACTGTACACAGGTAACCTTTCCTATTTGTAGGAAAGTGTTGCCAGAATACCCAACAGTATGACCACACTGTTTTGACACGAGTGAGACGTAGGTGCAACATGAGTTCTGGAAAATAGTTTACAAGCTTATGTTGTACTGATTAGATCGCGTGCAGTCTACTGTGATATAGTTTCTAGCTTTCATATCATTATACGTATAAACTACCGTATTTACTTGGTTAAACGCCGTACTTTAAATAGTCGCCGCAATGAATATTTCAATTGTGAGTATAGACGCCACCCTTGAATAAACGCCGTGTCTATTAATCAAGTTTCACGTATAACAGGATTCCATATAGCTTTATAAACATGATGTCCTCTAACAACAAATTCAATGAAACATTCATAAGTGACAGCATCTCCCATCGTTACACCTTCATAAATTATTTTAATGCACACTCTCGTGCACGCCCTTGAATACATTTGTGCTGTATGGCACAGGTTACCATAAATCACACTGTAGGTGCAGAAGGCAATTCGTTAAACACATGGCAAAGTATTTCGAATTTGTCTTTGGACTAAATACGTAGTAGCTACCCTCGAGTAGTAGCCGCCCTTGAATAGTAGCAGCCGCATCAATTTTGGAGCTTAGGCCAATAGTAGTGCAGCGTTTAACCAAGTAAACACGGTATGTCATAATATGTCATATATCAGCTATATTACCCAGCACTATAGGCTAGCAAGACAGGGACAACTTTCAAAACTTGTAATTAAAATATACAATGCAATGATTTTCATGATAGCCAGTACTGAAGCCATGTGGTGCTACCACAAATCAACACCTACACAGTAGTGGAGAAAGAAATGGGACACAAAGGAGGACAAAGGTAAGTCAATAATGTGTGCAGTTGTAGCTGCTGCAGTTGGCAAAAAGGCATGTACATCTCGAGCCTAAGTGACATTAAACAGTGAAGAATCAAGCTCATAGCCTTTACCATAGTCATTGGCTGAAGGCATTTTGTGAGTCGCCTCTAGTGAGAATGAAATATTACAACCTATTGAAATCTGTCAACACTTTTGTTTATGCAATATTTACAACAGGTGGACAACAATATAAACAACTCACAGCAATTGTCACCATCAGATTCATTAAAATATCCACAATACCCATAATAACAAGCTCTACGAGCACTTATACATTGATTGGAGCCATTGCAGTATTTATGTGATTGTCGTATGCAATTGAGAGATGCTATAAAGGAAAACATACAGAGAAATTATACACATGTATCAAACAATATGATGGTACTGTTTAAGTAGGGATCCTCTCAAAAAATGACGTACACTGCCTAAAGTGTTACCTTTAAAATTCATCCTAGAAACATCTTACATGAAGAAAATCACCTTTATGGAATAATATTAGTCCATCTATCATTGAACACAGCATTGAAATCAAGAAAACACTTACAGCCCAGCTGGATATAGAATAGACAAATTTCATAATAAGGCTTTATAACACATGATAATAACTGTTGCCCCTAGCAACCTGAATTTCCCATTATTTTTAGGTGATAACGTCTGAAGTAACTTCGCTAAGTTTTGAAAGAATAGCATAATATATATGCCATAAGATATGACATTTAGAAATTTGTGATTTTCCCATACATATCTATGTAAGAAGGCAACAGTTGCCCCTTCTGGGTAATCACAAAAATGAGGTATTTCAACATATGGAGAAACCAAAATTCCAAAAAAATACATATATCAATTTTACATAATTTGTAGGTGTGAATGTCAACAATCATCTCTCCAAGTTTTAAATGGATAGTGTGCAGAGGAAGTTTACGATTTAAGCATCCCTAAAACAAATTATGCGAAAATCATTTTATTGAAGAGGTTTATACATTGATCTCAGTTTAATTCGGTAAAGAATCATTGTTCTGATTATCAAACGGTATGGTCATACCGTTTAAGTAGGAATCCAGGTGAAATTTTTGTGCGCTGCCAAAAATTCCGCCTTTAAAAATCATCCTAGAGATATCTTACAAGACAAAAATCACCTATACGGAATAGTACTAGTCCATATAGTACATAAAACAGCATCAACCGCTTACAGGTGGCTGGATATAAATTTTTTTTAAATCGCCAAAACTCGAATTTTAGCCTCACTGCCTCACTGTCTCACTCACTGACCACAGTCGCAAGCCTAGAGCCCAAACGAAGCAGCACACGGCCACCATATTACGCCACAATAAAAAACTCACCAGTGGGATGTGCCTTTTGGGGTTCCGATGAGTGTGTGCCCTCTGCGCCTTGTCTTTTCTTTTATCTTCAATCAGGCTGCTTGTCTTCTTCTTCATCCAACGAAACCATATCGAGGCATTAATTTTCCGTATCAACACTTTCTTTAAGCAGCATAATAGACGTCACAAGATTATTTAAGACGCTTAGACTACGCTACTGTACGGAGGAATAGATTATATTCCTTACTGATATAATCTATGACAGAGGGTACTGTATGGAGATACTGGTACTAGATACCTTCACGATAGGTCACAAGATCACGCCCATTCTTCATTCTACGCATTATCGATCTATCGATTGAAACCACGATGACACACCCCTTTGGCACTAGCTGTATTTCAGTGACCACACACCTTCAATTTGGAAGGCTGACTCGACATACTCTATAATCTACCAAAACCACGCCCCTTTTTTGGGAAGCACATATCTTGCAGGCTGCCTCGAGATACTCTAACACAGCAGTCACCCTAATAGAACAGTCACATGTTTATAGCTAGCTGTATGCCTTAACAAAAAACTAAACAAACAAGTATATTAAAAATTATAAATTTAAAAATAAAGTAGGAATCCGGAATCCAAACAATAAAAAGTAGTGAAACAAGAGAAGAACAATGGTAGCTATTACAGTATAGCTCGGTGGGAAATTCCTACTTTGGCATTGAATACAAAATAATGGCTATATCATGCCAAAGTAGGGATTTCCCACCGAGTTATGCTGTAATAGCTACCACTGTTCTTCTCTTGTTTCACTACTTTTTATCGTTTGGATTCCTACTTTATTTTTAAATTTATAATTTTAAATATACTAGTAGAATACGTACATGACAATTCTGGAGAAGTTCTACACACCAAACCGCAACTTATTAATTTCATCCCAATCACCAAGCGCTTTTACAAAACAAAGTACATCACCTTGAAGCTTACGTGAAGCACCATCCGAATATCTAATCAACCACAGTCAACCCAATTGTTTTTCAAATTTGTATTGTGACTATTGAGGGTCACATGAAATACCAAATAAAACAATGCAATTATTAAGGGCAATATATTTATGTGGTGCTTAGAATGCGTCCAACCTCCTCTGGATAGTGTATATAGATCTTAAGAGGCATTCTTTGAATCCCATGATTTGTGTGATTACCGAGAAGGGGCAACTGATGTCTCTCTCATAGACAACATATGGGAAAATTACATCTTCAAAATGTCATATCTCATGCCTTATATGTGCTATCCTTTTAAAACTTGGAGAGGTTACTTTAGACATTATAATGTAAAAATTAGGTTGTTAGGGGCAATAGTAAATGTTTTAAATTTGTCTATTAAAAGAAGAAAAAAAACTGAAACTTGAATTTTTGCCTGCCTGCCTGCCTGCCTGCCTGCCTGCCTGCCTGCCTGCCTGCCTGCCTGCCTGCCTGCCTGCCTGCCTGCCTGCCTGCCTGCCTGCCTGCCTGCCTGCCTGCCTGCCTGCCTGCCTGCCTGCCTGCCTGCCTGCCTGCCTGCCTGCCTGCCAACATAGGCTGGAAGCCAAACAAAGCAGTGCACAGCCAACATTTTATGCCACAGTAACAAACTCACTAGTGGGATGTCCGGATGTGCCTTTTGGGGTTCCGACAACTGTGTGCCCTCTGCGCCTTGTCTTTCCTTTTATATCTCAATCAGGATGGTTTTTGTCATGCAATATTGAGGCATTAATTTTACATGAAAAAATCACACATAACATAGCTGCAAAAATAATCACAAGAAATTAATGAACTCTAATTTGTATTAATTGTTCACTCTAATGGAGAGGAAGGTGCCCCTTAGCAACAGCAAGGTCAACAGCTGAAGGCACACAGGGATGTTTCGATCAAGAATGCAATCCCCTGATGCTCGTTATTGAGGAGTGAAGCAAGGAGAACCCCAAACTACAACGGAGCCAACCCATAGCCACAGAATACAGGGAACTCCACTTCTCACTGAGCAAGTGGGCAAGATGTTTATAAGTAGTGGTAGCTACTTCCCCCACACAGCCAGATGTAAGGGGCGTAAAAAACTTCCATGTTCCACAAGGTAGCAGCCAGGGTAGTAGAGCGGTTGGAAGCTGCAAAACAGTTAAATATTCATACAGCTTTTTATTTATTTATATTTAAATTATTTTTAAATTTATTTTTAACATTTAATAGCCTTGTTATAAGTAGGTGTGATGGTGTAAATACCTCCAAAAACCAGAAGCTCTAACATCTACTCGTGCATCATCATCTTGAATGGTTGAATGGTGGTGCATTATCTCTCCAGACAAAGGATGCAAATGAGACTGGATATCATGACACACTTGCAGTCAGATCCCTAATTTCATTGTGCCTAATAATTGGAAAAGCACCGTGTGGGCAGCTGAGGGTGTGGGACAGGCTAAAATCCTTGCCACACACACAATGAGATGGAAGATGTGATGGCATGAAGCCATATCTTAAACAAATAGCATCAATGAACTCACCATTGTGGGGTGCAAAGCCATATTGTTCCAAGGGAAGGAGCAGTAAGCCAAGAAGAGGACCCCTTCTCCTAGACAACATTCAACTGCGCAGTGCAATGGAGGAGGACAACTGGAAATGGTAGACTGCAAGCAGTCAGACAAGGATTGCTCCTTGAGGGTAGACAGATGGCAGAATAGCTCATGCTGGTGGTCAACCACATCCTTGGGCAAAGCTGGATTCTGACGGACAGTCAAATCTATTAAGCCATGTAATAATTCCCTTGAGAAGGTATACTGCTGCTCAGATGTTCAGATAGGATTGCAAATATATACCCAGACCCCACAACACACTGGGAGGCCAAACAGATCTCATTTAATGTCATTAACAGGGTGCAGCATCAGCTTAGGAAGGAAATGGTTACAAACGGCAGATTCAAGTGGCAAGAGTAAGTTGGAAATGTTTGGAGTAGTATGAAAATAATAGTTCCACTTGGAAATGTAACCACAAATGCAGTGTAGGATGCATGAGGCTGAGTTACAGCATACTAGGAAAGTGGTGAAACTCCTTGAATCCATTCACTAACATGCTGTTGGGTACATGAGCTGATAAGTAAACCTCAAAGCTGCACCTAAATATAGGTGACCAGTGGAAGTGACTTGAACACTAGTATTCACAAAACTATGCCTGGCTTCCTGCAATAAATCATCCTTCACAACTAACCAGCACTTGGCTGCATTAACATTATACCTGAATAAGCCACTAGACAAGCACAACTTATCCCACCACTTTCTCAGCTGACAAAGTGAGCCCAGCATCATCTGCATACCAAACTTGCTTGGCAATGTCTCTCAGACATCAAATAACAGGAACCAAACTGATGGCATACATGGGAATTGCCAAAGGTGTGTTGTACCCTCGCGAGACAAAAAGGATTGTCGAAGCCCATGTGATAGGTGTTAATTTTCCCTATCAATGCTTTCCTTGAGCAGCATATTTAGACACCACAAACTTATTTAAGTGCGTATGTTTAGTAGATACCTGTAACTTTACGATAGGTTCAATACCACGCTTATTAATAATGATTGAGCACCAAGACCATACCTCTTAACAATCTATTTACTTGGTCACGATGACACACCCCGTTATTAAGTGTATTCATAATGCTAGCACAGTGAAATAGTGACACACTCCTTGGTAGGTGAAAAGCTGACTCGAGATACTCTAATGCAGCAGTCACCCTAATAGAACAGTCACACATGTATAGTTGTATGCTATAACAAAAAACCTAACAAACTAGTATATTAAAAAATGAAGTAGGGATCCAAGCGATAAAAAGTAGTGAAACAACTTCAAGCAAGAGATGAATGATGGTATCCCAGCATAGCTTGGTGGGAAAATCCCTACTTTGGCATTGAACAAATCATTGTTGTAACATGCCAATGTAGGGATTTTCCTGTTGTAATACTATCATTCATCTCTTGTTTCACTACTTTTTTATTGCTTGGATCCCTACTTCATTTTTAAATTAATAATTTTTAATATACTAGTACTTACATAAGAATGCACCTATCATTACAGAGTCACATAAAACAATTCTATGCACAAACACACACTTAAACATAAAATATGCATATTTGCATATGCACATACTGTATATGAACTAGAGATGTCATGACTTTCAGATAAATCATGAACATATACTGTAAGGACAAAAGTTTGGCATGACTAAAGGTTGGCAAATTTGGCAAATCAAGGAAATTGCCAAACTTTATTTACAACTAGTATATTAATTTAATAATGAAGTAGGGATCCAAATAGAGCTGCACAATATTAAAAATTTTCATGGACGATCACGATATACCACTAACCATATATATCACGATATTACTAACTATCATAATATTATAATGAAAAGCATTAGTTTTTAAATTTGAACCAACAATGAGTCAATGTACCAGTGACATGATAAAAACAGCTACAATGCTACGGTACAAAGTAAAAGCAGTATAACAACACACGACTAGTAAAATAGCAACAACTAACAAGTTCAGTTACAATGTAGTGTAGTTCACTTTAGGTTTTGTGCCCAAAACACCAAACTATTGTAGCGGACTAAGGATATTGCTATTTGTAACTTTTGTAACAGTGGGACTATATTATTCTATATATTATAATCATGTAGTGTGTGAGAGTTTCCCTTCTAGACAAGGAAGTCTGGGACAAAATTAAGTCTATAGCTGAAGATTTGAAGGCAGTAAGTAACCACTGGTTGGTAGGTGTGGATGGCATTCCGTTGAAGGTGCTAGGGTCTATCACAACACCATTATCAATTTCAGACATTAATTTTAGTCACAGATTCATTGTGGCAGAGGGACTAACAACAGATGCTATTTTGGGGTTAGATTTTCTTGAAACCAACAAGTGTGTGTTAGACCTAGCTAAGGGTAGGATTGTCATTGCAGACCAAAGTGTTGCACTTGTACCTAACCCATTTAGTCTACATAGTGGCTGTAGCACCATTACGGTAGTACAGAAATGTGTTGTCCCACCTCGAAGTGAGATGGAATCGTGGCTCATGTAAACTCCAAGGAAGATGACACCTGGCTTATAGAAGGGACCCCATCATTGTCTACCCAGATTTTGATTGCTAGAGAGCTTTTACAAGGGCACAAAACCAGTCTGTGGTATTACGAGTAGTGAATACAGATGTATCTCCAGTCACACTGTATACAAACAGTAAAATTTCCACAGCTGAATTGATTAATGATTCAGCAGTATGTAGAACATGTGAACAAGGTGAGATCTCATCAAGAGGAGACTGTTTAGCAAATGATTTGCCTCTGACACTTCCTAATGATATTACAACAGCCCAGAAAGAACAGTTTTTGGTCCTCCTTTCTCATTACAGTGATATAATAACTACCAGCCCAGATGACTTAGGGCATACAACTGTAATGCAGCATTGTATCGACACTGGGAATGCAACACCTATAAGACAACAAGCTCGTAGGGTACCCCTACCTCATCGTGAAACTGTGGACACCCTTTTGAATGATGTGTTGAAAAAAGGCATCATATCCCCATTAGAGTCCATGGGCTTCACCCATTGTTTTATTAAAGAAGGATAGATCCATTCGTTTTTGCATTGACTATAGGAAGATTAATAGTGTAATTCGCAAAGATGCATATCTGCTTCCTAGAGTGGATGATACACTTGACACACTGACAGGCTCTACTTGGTTCTCAACCATCGACTTAAGAAGTGGGTACTTGCAGGTAGAAGTTGCTCCTAACGATCATGAAAAGACAGCTTTCTGTACCCAGGAGGGCCTACTCCAATTCAATGTTATGCCCTTTGGGCTATGTAATTCCCCCGCCACATTCCAGCGGTTGATGGACTGTGTCCTGGCAGGCCTTCAATGGACAAGTTACCTGGTACATATTGATGATGTAATAATCATGGGGAAGTCATTTGAGAGCCATCTTCATTCATAACTTGCAGCAAGTGTTTGATGATTTAAGACATGCTGGTTTGAAGCTGTACCCCACTAAATGTCAGTTTCTGCAGCATGAAGTGCAATTTTTGGGACACATGGTGTCAGCCATAGGTGGCGGAAGGGGGGGGGGGGGGGAGGGGGGCTAGGGGGCTGAAGCTCCCCTCAGAATGATATTATGCGAAATTATCCTTCTTGGAGCGTGGCTGAAAACCATGATCAAGATCAAGATACTCTAATAGAGCAGTCACTCTAATAAAGCAATCACAGTATTAGAGCAGTGTGTAGTGAGCTATGTAAGGATTTTTATGTAGTTTATCAGTATAAATTCATAAATTCATAGCTGGTGAGGTGGGCAGCTATTGTCAGCTGGTTGCGACCTTTTTTTTTTTTTTTTTTTTTTTGGTCTCACCTTATCAAGCCAGAGACAATGTAGTGCGTCAGTTCATTTTTTTTACCATAAGTCTGGATCCACCCCTGGTCAGCCCCACCTCATATCAACTACTTCCTCCGCCCCTGGTGTCAGCTGAAGGAGTTTCCCCTGACCCTGACAAGACACTGAAGGTTAAGGAGTGGCCACCTCTCACCTCTACACAAGAAACACAACAATATAGGACTGGCCAACTATTATAGACAGTTCATCAAACATTTTACTACAATTGCAAAGCTATTACATAAACTGACAGAGAAAAAGCAACCTTTAAATGGACAGAGCAATGCCAACAAGCATTTGTACAATTAAAATACTGTCTTACATCTGCCCCACTACTTGCTCTACTTGATTGGTCCCAATCTTTTATTGTCGACACTGATGCCAGTGATAGTGGAATCGGAGCGGTACTCTCACAAACCAGTGCCAATGGACAAGAACATGTGATCAGCTATGCCAGTCACCTGCTTACCAAAGCTGAGCGAAACTACTACATCACGAGGAAAGAGTTGCTGGTAGTTGTTACTTTCCTCCATCATTTTCAGCAATATTTGATTGGGATAAAATTTGTTATCCGTACTGACCATGGAGCATTAACCTGGCTGCAAAATTTTAAATCACCTGAGGGCCAACTTGCAAGGTGGTAAGAGAAACTTCAAGAATTCAAGTTTTCCATTGTACACCACCCAAGGAAGAAAACATTGCAAAGCTGATGCCCTATCACGATTGCCCTGCAGACAATGTGGAAGAATTGCAGAAGGTGTCATTGCAGCTATTACATCACCTGAAATGTGTGGGGGATACACACCAGCTGAATTATGTGATTTACAGCTCAATGGTAAGTGTGTAGGAGAACTTTTAAACGCAATAGGATCATATCAGAAGCCATCACCAGATCATGCCAGAAGTCAGAGTATAACATATTGTAGGTTGTATTAACAGTGGGATCAACTGATAATCCAAATGGGGTACTGTGGTGCAGAGTTGGGGGTAACTAGTTACTTTTGTAACTAAGTTGCATAACGGATTACTTTTAAAGTAACTAGTAATATAACTAGTTACTTGCTTTGTACCTAGTAACTTGTAACTAGGGGTGTAGATCTTGCAACAGCTGCACCACCAGGAAGACATCCACCTCTTCACAACATGCTCCTTTGGGTACAATTACTGCTGGGTACCCTATGCAAATAGTGGCAGCAGACAATGTGGGCCTATTGTCTGAGAGCGATGGTGGCAATAGTTATATTCTTGTAGTGGCAGACTACTTTACAAGATGGGTGGAAGCCTTTCCTCTGCCAAATTAGGAGGCAAAGCTGCTTAGTGAAATTTGTAAACTGTTGCAAATCCATAAGACAAGAACCACGCCTAATCACCCACAATGTGACAGCCTTGTGGAAAGATTTAACAGAATGCTATTAAGCATGCTGTCCACTTATGCAGCTGACCATCCATTTGATTGGGAACCCCATCTTTGGAAAGTGTGCATGGCATATAACAGCAGTGTACAAGCATCAACAGGGTACACCCTGTTTTACTTAATGAGGCATGTCTACCCTTAGACATTATGTATGGCACCAATCAAACTCCCCTCACTCTTCCTTCTGCTGGTGAGTATGCAACTCAGCTTCAAAACCGTTTGCTAAATGCTTATGACATACTCCAAAAGCACATTGGAATACATCACCAGCGGTAAAAGGTTTTCTACGACAAGAAAGTTCATGGCAAGCCATACAAACCTGGCGTGGTTGCACTCCCCAGTACCACCAAGAGGAGCTTCTCATAAACTGTACTATCCTTGGATAGAGTTGTTAAGAAACTATCTGAAGTCACCTACAGAATACAGCAAACACAAGGGGAGAGAGTAAGGAAGATAGTACACTTTGATCATCTAAAGCATTGCGCCCCTAATGTGAATATACCTCATGTTGACCACACAGATTCACAAGTAGCAGAACAGAGTACTGCTGCTACCAATACATCATTGCCCCAGCCAGCAAACCAGGGCACATCCCCTGCACCTCCACCATATGGCACTGATTTGGAATTTGTTGATAGTGATGATGATGAACAACAGACAACAATGAATGTACCAGCACCTGCAATGGAGCCATTACCAGTTCACAGATACCCCTCAAGACAAAATAGACCTCCTCAATGATTTAATGAATATGTTTCACATTGATTTTATTATTCAAGGACGGGACATCCTTTTAAAAGGAGGGGGATAATGTAATAGACTAAGGACATAGCTATTTGTAATTTTTGTAACAGTGAGACTATACTATTTTATATATTTTATTATCATGTATTGTATGGTAATCAACACCTTTGTTGTACATCACACACACTATACCATTTGTGAGTTAGTTGATATCTTGAGTAAAGAGTTAAGTGTTGTATTGTCTCCTGCTCTGAGCCTGAGCGGCATCTCAAGGTTTATCACACTATCTACTCTCTGAGGTTTAAGACAGGTTCTACTGTCACAGACAATATTTCCTCCACAACTAAAGACACGTTCTGAGGGCACGCTGGTAACACACAGATACAGAATTTTTTTTGCTACCTTAGCAAGCACCGGATACCAAACACATTCAGACTTCCACCATGGAAGAGGCTCATCTTCCATGCTGAGCTGGGGATGGGTAAGATACTGAGCAATCTCCTGTTTAACTCTTTGTTGTGGGGTTAACTGTATCTCCGCATTGCCAAAACAAATACTCAGTATTTTATTTAATCCTTATTAGGAGGAGGTGCTAGTGCAGTGGCAGAATTGAGAGCACTAGATGAGCTAGGGCCAGTAGTATCACATGATCTACTTGCAGTTGGACTGGGGTGACACACTAGCTTGAGTAGAGGTGAGTGTTTCAGTGCTTATCTCCATCATCATCTGTTTTCATCCTTGTCAGTGACGTGTGCAAGTTTGAAACAAGAGTCCAACAAGTTCAAGCAGTTGTCTCATATCTGGATCCATGTACCTTGTCTTCAAATCCTCCATAATACCTTGTTTGATTTTATCGGCCATATCTGTATCATCTACCTCATGTTCCATTGTACTATAGATGGGCTCAACAATGGTATTACCACAGAAATAGTAACACACTGCTCATCAGACAAAACATCTGTAATGGCTTTCAATGGCTTTAATGCAACAGCAATTGATTCCAACACATCACTATCTTGCCATGATGGTATTAGATGGGATGAGTTGTGGTCATCACACAGCACCATCCTGATAGCTTCTAATTACTCCAACACACGCTCTACCATGTCAAAACAAGATCCCCAGCATGTCACAACGTCAACTTTTAACTTATGAATGGGAAAATTTTTCTGCTCTTAAGCTTCAACCAAATTCCTTTGCTTCTTCCAGCTTCTTGAGAATCTGGCCACTAATGCTTGACAAACCCTTAAAGCACGCTGTATCCTGGTATCATTTAGCCTACTGCTAAATTCAAATTATCAGCTAAGCCTTACCCATCCTAAAAGCTCACAAGCTAGTTTTACATTAGATCCACTGTCAGTGGTAATCCCAACTAATTTACTTGGCTCCAGCTTCCATTCATGCAGAGTTTCGAACAGAACATCCTTAATGTTAACTGCCATATGGTCTTGGGATAGATAGTGGGTCTGTAAGCAATAGGACTTGAGTTCCCACTGTTGACTGATGGCATGACATGTAAAGGTGATGTAAGGATCTCCAGCTGCTGATGTCCGCATGTCAGTGGTGGCAGCAAAATGAAAAATGTTACCATCAGCAATTTGGCTCTCAATATTGCTTCGAGTCTCTGCTACTAATTCAGGAATGGCAATGAAATGGTTTCGACATGGAAGTTTGTACCTGGGATTGAAAGTACAGAGCATTTCACGAAATCCAGCCTTAGAAATAGGTACCATATCTCAAACCAAACAAAATGTCACAGACTTTGTGAGCCTTCTGTATTCTTGTGACTTTGCTGATAACATCTTTGTCTTGTCCCATGTTGTTTCAAGGGATGGCTGCCTACCACTGTCATCATCTGTCTTCTTCCCCTTAGTGTCAGTAGCGGTTTGCACAATACTGTGCTTGTCTGATGCTTATAGCATAAGTGGCTGTACAAATTACTCGTATTACTATCCTTTGCTAATACTTCTGCTCCACAAAGGCGGCACTTCGGATTGCCACAAGGTCATCCGTTTCCATCAGGTAAGAAACCAAAGTATTTCCATATGAACGCCTTTGTATTTTGCTTACTGACTAAACCTTCTACTGTTCCAGGTGGGTCCGCTTCAGCTGAAGATGACTCGGACTGCAGGGGTACAGATTCGTCTGCCATGTTTCGTTTTCAGAACACGTGATCAGATTTTAATTACATATGATAATTATCGCCATACTTGCAACTTGGTATCATGCAAGGGTGATATCGCCTCTACTGATAAATATTGCCATACTGTGCAGCTCTAGATCCAAGTGATAAAAGTAGTGAAACAAGAAATGAATGATAGCATTACAGCATAGCTCAGTGGGACACTGTAGGGATTTTCCCACCAAGCTATGCTGTAATGTCATCTTTCATCTCTTGTTTCAGTACTTTTTATCAATGGGATCCCTACTTTATTTTTAAATTAATAACTTTTTAATGTACCAGTTTGTTTGGTTTTTGTTATAGCATACAGCTATACATGTGTGACTGCTCTATTAGGGTGACTGCTATATTAGAGTATCTCAAGTCAGCCTTTTACCTACTACCAAGAGGTGTGTTACTATTTCATAGTTTCATTGTGCTAGCAATATGAATATACCTAGACCAATAATAACAAGGTGTGCCATCATGATTGAGTAAATAGATTGTTAAGAGGTGTGGTCTCGGTGCTTGATCGTTATTAATCAACCAAGATCACGTTAATAAGAGTGGTATTGTGAAGTTATAGGTGTCTACCAAGCGTAAGTGTGTAAATAAGTTTGTGGCATCTAAATATGTTGCTCAAAGAAAGTGTTGATAGAGAAAATTAACACCTCAATATGGTTTCGTTGCATGAGGAAGAACAAAGACAAGCCTGATGGAAGATAAAAGGAAGACAAGGCACAGAGGGCACACACTTGTCTGAATCTCAAAAGGCACATCCCACTGGTGATTTTGATACTGTGGCATAAAATGGTGGCTATGCACTGCTTCACTTGGCCTCCAACCTTGCAACTGTGGTCAGGCAGGCAGGCAGGCGGGCGGGCAGGCAGGCAGATGAAAATTCGAGTTTTGGTGATTTTTAAAAAATTCTATATCCAGCCGCCTGTAAGTGATTTTCTTATTTTTAATGCAGTAGTTAATGTTAGATGGACTAACATTATTCCGTAAAGTTAATTTTCATCATGTAAGATGTCTCTATATAGTGTGATTTTTAAAGGTGGCATTTTAGGCAGTACGTCATTTTTGGGGGGGAGGGGATCCCTACTTAAAACAGTACTACTGTACTGTTTGATTCAATATTGGCAGCATGGTAAATTTGCCAAACCTTTATCTGTTTTGGATGCTGATTCACCAAACTTAGTTACACCAGTCATTTACAGTAGATATAGTGCATATTTTTGGGGCTATTGAATTTATTTTGTCATTTTCCAATTTAATGAGCATCCTGTGATTGTGATGGAAAGAAAACATCGTGGCACATTAGGCAGTTATAAACATCAAAGCATCTATATACAGTTGTAATAAATGCTGTAATGGTGTATCAAGACACACGATAGTGTGTCGTGCGGCCCAAGAAGCCGGCGCGCCACACCGTGAGTATATTAACAGGAAGAAAGAAAACACAATTTTCATACCTATGTAGCTCTGTGATCCCTTATCCGATTGGAACCAAATTTGCTAGAGACGTGCCGCCCAGTTAGGGGAGTCTACATACCAAATTTGAAGAAAATCGGTCCAGCCATTTCCGAGATACAAGCGAACAAAATTTCGTTTTAATTTCTTCGTTTTTTTTTTCTTCTTTATCTTCATTTCGCACACTTCGCAAAATTCGCCATAAAACACGAATGCGTGCTCGGATTGGGCTGAAATTTGGCACACTTAAAGGGCTCATTAAGGCGGATCTCCGTACCAACTTTGGTAGGAATCCGATGAACATTCACAGAGTTATTACCGATTATTTGCGTAAAATAAGGTCGAAGGTCTGTCACGCCTACAGGGTAAACCCCTTGGAGGAATCAGTTGAAAATTGATATGTAGATGGAGCAACCATCGCAGGAGTGCCTTTTTGTGGTTTGAAAGGAGTCGGGATAAAGACCATGGAGATATGACACAAAACCCAGCCTGTGTCAAAATTACGCGATCGATTTTTATGAATAAAAAACTATTAGTTTTCGTGTCTACCAGGCAAACCGCTTAGAGCAATGAGCTGAAAATCAGTATGTAGCTGGAATAATTATCATAGAAAGTTCTTGCAGTAGTACAGAAGAATCGGATTACAAATCACTGAGTTATGATTCGAAAGGCAACTACGTGCAGCAAATGCGAGATCGAGATACTCTAATAGAACAGTCACCCTAATAAAGCATTCAGCTGCATGTATACATTGCAAGTTATTCTGTAGGGAATTCAGCTACAAACAAGTCACCCTGTAGTCAGATCAGCTAGAAGAAGGTACCTAGTAGAGAGTTCAGCTACAAAGAAGCCATCATGTAGAGAGTTCAGCTCAAATAAATCACCCTGTAGAGAATTTAGCTACAAACAAATTGCCCTGTAGAGAGATCAGCTAGAAGAAGTTACCTTGTAGAGAGTTCAGTTACAAAGAAACAATCATGCAAAGAGTTTAACTGCAAACAAATCACCCAGTAGAAAGTTCCGCTATGAACAGATCACACTGTAGAGAGTTCAGTTAGAAACAAGTCATCCTGTAGAGAGATCAGCTAGAAGAAGTTACCTTGTAGAGAGTTCAGCTACAAACAAATCACCCTGCAGAGAGTTCAGCTAGAAACAAGTCACCCTGTAGAGAGTTCAGCTAGAAGAAGTCACATTGTAGAGAGTTCAGCTGCAAAGAAACTACCATGTAGAGAGTTCAGCTGCAAACAAATCACCCTGTAGAGAATTCAGCTACAAACAAATCACCCTGTAGAAAGATCAGCTAGAAGAAGTTACCTTGTAGAGAGTTCAGCTAGAAACAAATCATCCTGTAGAGAGTTCAGCTAGAAACAAGTCACCCTGTAGAGAGTTCAGCTAGAAGAAGTTACATTGTAGAGAGTTCAGCTACAAAGAAACTACAATGTAGAGAGTTCAGCTGCAAACAAATTGCCCTGTAGAGACAAACAAATCACCCTGTAGAAAGATCAGCTAGAAAAAGTTACCTTGTAAAGAATTCAGTTACAAACAAATCACCCTGTAGAGAGTTCAGCTAGAAACAAGTTACACTGTAGAGAGATCAGCTAGAAACAAGTCACCCTGTAGAGAGTTCAGCTAGAAGAAGTCACATTGTAGAGAGTTCAGCTACAAAGAAACTACCATGTAGAGAGTTCAGCTGCAATCAAATTGCCCTGTAGAGAATTCAGCTACAAACAAATCACCCTGTAGAAAGATCAGCTAGAAGAAGTTACCTTGTAGAGAATTCAGCTACAAACAAATCAACCTGTAGAGAGTTCAGCTAGAAACAAGTTACACTGTAGAGAGATCAGCTAGAAACAAGTCACCCTGTAGAGAGTTCAGCTAGAAACAAGCCACCCGTAGAGAGTTCAGCTAGAAGAAGTTACATTGTAGAGAGTTCAGCAGTTTAGCTGCAAACAAATCGCCCTGTAGAGAATTCAGCTACAAACAAATCACCTTGTAGAAAGATCAGCTAGAAGAAATTACCTTGTAGAGAGTTCAGCTACAAACAAATCACCCTGCTTCATCTTTTCTTCTTCCTGTAGTAAAGAAAAAATGACAGGTTTAAAAAGTCCCAAAGCAGGCCATAGGCCGGCTTTGGGGTATACAATTACAAAAAGAAGTGAAATCTAATCCAAAACAGCCAAGCTGTAAAAAAAGTGTGCGGCCCTCAAAAAGGCTATGGTGAAAAAAGATGTGAAATCCAAGGTGGCGGCCAAGAAATGGCTGTGATGGTAGGTTAATGGTAAAATTTTAATAACAACAATTCAGGTGAATTTTGTGCCAAGACCAAGCGGCACCAAATTCACCTGAATTGTTGTTATTAAAATTTTTACCATTAACCTACCATCACAGCCATTTCTTGGCCGCCACCTTGGATTTCACATCTTTTTTCACCATAGCCTTTCTCAGGGCCGCACTCTTTTTTTACAGCTTGGCTGTTTTGGATTAGATTAGATTATCTGGATAGATTTACAATGCAAATGTGATAGTGATTATCCTTGATTAGTTGGTATTTTGCTGATATGTAGCAAAATCTACAGAGAACATGTCTGGCCAACATTATAAGGCTGTCCACCAGTAAACCACTGATTCTTGCCAAGCCAGGTCCTTCACAAGGCCTGAAACCGCCATTTGAGCACTCCACACCACCCAGAAAAGACGTCTGTTAAAACCAGCCTCGTGTAGTTTGAGTAGTGCTGAGGGTCAAAACTTGTAGTACGATAGTGTAGCTATCCACTGGTGGTGTTAGTTTGATTTTGCCTGATGTGCGATTTGGTTCGGTTCTGTAAAATCTGGTCACATATCATGAACCACGATAGTGGGTTCATAATAGGGATCGCCCATGTTTTTGCAAAAACTCTAATAGAACGCACGCCTAAAAACGACCTTGGAAAGCATCCTTCAACTCAAAACCACCCTCTGGTGGTTATTTGCAATTAGTATTGGTCCACTAGTAAGTATCAAGTGAAAAGGAAACAGTATGTGTATTTGGGACAAAACTGAAATTTGTCGTTTTGTTCATATTATTATTATTATTCTTATTATTCATAATATTATTTTGTTTCACTCATGTACAGCAAAAGTTATCCACTTTTTCACCCTAAAAACTATATAGCCATGCTTACTGAGTCCTTCCGCGTGTCCATGACCTATTAATAAGCCCGTATTCCACAGATCGCCATCCACCCTACCAGACCTCTCAACTCACACGGTTTGACCGTGAGACACACGGTTTTGGGCCTGTTCTCACGGTCTCACGGTCAAGTAAAGTATCTCACTAGTAATCTCACGGTTAACTTACTGTACAGTAACTTGATCTCACTGAGTCGCAGCCAGGTGTTTAGTCATGGTAGCTGCTTCAAGTTCCTTCTCAAGTATAAACTCATAACCAGGTTTACTCGAATAATTATTTTTGTAGGCGCCTAAATAGTAATTATTGTAGTGCACCCTTATGTAGATTACACCATAGATAGCATAGGCGCGCCGCACCTTGTGATACATTAATTTTACACGTGCATAACCACGTGTAAACCTGTGCAAATAATTGAAGTCTTTGAAATGATGGATCCAGATGAACCAAGTTGTAGTTATGCAGATTCTAGATCTGATTCCAGTGATGATTCCTGCTTTGAAGTTGAAGGAACTCCTCCTAAGACTAAGAAGGCAAAGTTGACTAAGTTTGCAGGAGCAGCAAAGTATAAGACCAAGTTCAATCATGACTGGACCAAGGAGTTTCCATTCATCACTTCTGTGTCTGGCGACCAATACAGGTAAATATTACATTTTGTTGTGATAAACATTATACAATAAATGACACCTATTTATGTACATGTAATGCCTAGCTAAGTGTAAATGAACATAGCTATAATATGTATTTAAAATATATACAATGCATGCTTATAACGATAGATATACCTACTTCAGGTTTCGATGCAATGTGTGTGACAAAAAGATAAAGTGTGATCATACGGGGAAAAAGGATGTCATCATGCATTGCAAGTCAAAGAGCCATCTTGACCAGGCTAAAGCCTTGAGAGCACAGCCAAAGTTACCATTCCAAAGTGCTCAGTCGAACGAAGAGCTGAATAGGACTGAGGCTGAGTTACAGATGGCTGTGTTAACTGCAATCTCCAATGTACCACTGGCATTTCATGACCGCTTGTCACCAACAATTAGGAAGGTCTTTCCAGATTCTAAAATAGCTTTGAAATACCACTCGGCCTCCACAAAAGCAACCTGTATGCTTAACGAAGCAGTAGCACCCATGCTAATCAATAATCTTCTCGGTAGCATGAGATTACATCCTTTTTCAATTTGCATTGATGGGTCTAATGATACTGAGTTAGAAAAGATGAACCCCATCACAGTGCGAATATATGATGTTTCATCCAATATGGTGGTAACTCGTTTCCTAGACATGTGCACAACTACTGGTGGTACTGCTGAGGCAATCTACAACACGATGAATGTGAGATTACGAAGTCTCCTAAACTGTCCAAACCCCTGGATGTTGTGTACTTCAGTGGGAGTTGATAATACCTCTGTTAACATTGGCATACGAGATTCCATTAAGACAAGAGTGCTGCTACAGAACCCAGCTATATATTTCAATGGCTGTCCTTGCCATATTATACATAATGCAGCACAGAAGGCAAGGGAATCTTTCTCAGAAATTTCTGGGTTTGACATTGAAGAGTTTGTCATTGATTTGTTTTATTGGTTTGACAAATCTACTAAACGGAAGAATGGGCTTCAGTCATATTGTATGTTTTGCGACCAGGAATATCGTAAGATCATGAAACATGTGTCAACACAATGGCTGAGTCTGGAGATTGCTGTGGAGCGTAGTCTTAAGCAGTTTCCTAGCCTGACATCTTACTTCAAGTCAGAGGATGAGTCACAGGCAAGATTTAGAAGGCTTCAGACTACTTTCACTGATTCAATGACTGAAGTATATTTAATGTTCTTTCAGTCAGTGTTGCCATGTTTCACACACTGTAACCAGTTTCTTCAGAGAGAGGAGCCCTTAATCCACGTGCTGCAACCACAGCTAGAAAAGCTACTGAAGAACATTCTAGCTAAGTTCGTCAAGCCAGCTGTTATAGCAGAGGGTCTGAAAAATGATGATGGTTTACTATCTGTAAACTTTAAAGACAAAGCCAACCATGTATCTAACAACAACTTGGTAATCGGGTATACTACCAAACGAATTCTTCAACGGCTCCTCGATGAAGGTGACATCTCTCTGTACTAGCAGACTACTTTCTTCGATGCTGCTAAAGCTTTCTTCATCAAGGCAACAGAGTATCTGCTGAAGTGGTGCCCTCTAAAAGATGAACTGCTACTCAATTCCACTTGGCTTGACTTTGAAAAACGATTGGAGAAATGCTTTACCTCTGTGGAGTACTTTGTTTTGAAGTATCCGGAAATATTTCCTGGAATGAATCTCGACCAATTACAGGAGCAGTTTCTGAATTACCAATTACTTTCAGAAGCTGAGATTCCCAGAGAAGCAAAGGCACACATTGATGTTTCTGAGGAACACCCATACCGTGTAGATCTTCTGTGGGGCTTTTTACGTGGTGTGAAAAAACCTGGCACAAATTCATTTGAGTTTGATTTGCTCTTCAAGGTTGCTGAAGCCGTTATGACGATACCACATTCAAATGCTGGTGAAGAGAGAATCTTTTCCCTGATAAACAAAAATAAAACACCAACCAGAAGCTCGTTAAAGCTTGACGGCACTCTCTCTTCACTTATAGTTGTAAAAACCCACATTGACAATCCTCTTCAGTGGTAACTGTTGAAGACTCTTCTTGAAAAAGCTAAGAAGGCGACCAGAGCCTACAATGACAAGCACAAGTAGTTAACAACGTATAACGAGATTTTTATTAATACATACACTTAAATCATCCGTATACACCTTGACTTTGTCATTGTGCACTTCAAGTAAACAATAGAAATTAATTACCTAGCGCTTAATAATATCACATGATGGTACATTCAAAATCCAGGCCGAGGAGACCTGGAGTTCAACTCGTGATAGCAACTAGAAACAACTATTAAGCTTGGATTAATCAAGGTGCTAACCTAACAAAGGACAGCAATGTTGATAATTTATGAGTGGAGATGAAGTAAACCTGCCGTTCGAAATCAATAGAAGAATGACCCGGAAAGCTGAATACCAAAGATGAGTCAAAAGAAGGATGAAGCAACGTTTTGTAATTGTCCTAGCAGTCCTGTTCAGCAGTATGGTGGTAGTGTAAGCAGAAATGTTATGTTGGCTTAGACAGGCTACACACAGAATAGCGTAGCGAATCAATAAGCTCCAGAAACAGCAGTGTATAGTTACTTAGCTAGGACTTAGTAGTCCACAAACATGCACTTTGAGAAAGTGTTGTATGTGCATGCCCAAATAAATTTGGCATTTTTGAGCCTTCATGAATTTGGGCTCCACGTTTAAGTTATAATTGCATGGGGAGTTATACAACTGGCTTGGGTCTCATGGTTATGGCTACTTTGAAGTTGAGAGGTCTGCCCTACACCTCGAAAATTTTCTAAGTTCTCTTCGCCATTACACTATTGGCAGCAGCTCCGTATACTAAAGAAGCCATATAACAATAAAATTACAGGATTCCATTGTGTGAGCTTCTTTGGGTTTAGTTGCAGAGTTAATCAAGTACTCAACAGCACTTCTTAGACTTAGAAGATCGCGCATAGCGTCTCTGCGTGGTGAGTATAGTCTACTTCTTCCTGTAAGCGCACGGTCGCGATTCGCTACGAGCGACCATACAAGCGGTCTCTCAGAGACATAAAGAAGTGATAGCGCTGACACCAGAGATTATTCATTGTTATGAATATAGTTTCTATAAACCATATTTCCTTTCCACGTAAAGCCTAAAGTTGAGTGGAGTCAGTATTAAAATATTGGTGAGTGCCATAATTGTCTGACCACATTGTGTAAACAACATGGCTTCATGCTGTTGATAACCCATGGTTTACAATAGGCATTGCAGCTATACACAGTACCTGACTGTTGTTATGAATGATGTGTGTGCATGCACATTAGCTTCAGACCTTCAGTGCTGGTCACTGTAAAGTGTTAATAACACATAATGTTTATGGGAAGTCATGCATTCATATACATTTCAACATAGATTTCTTCACTGTGGTATACTCAATGAATACAATACTCACATGAACAACAAACTCTAGCTACACAAACTATATTGTACGTAGCATTATATTATCATTTATACTACTGTGCACCAGTGAGCCAATGTTGTAGTCCATGCACCCATTGAAAATCTGTACATGATTCTTCTTATTGTGTACGGTCTTGGCTGAAATAATAAATGCACAGCCACTGACTATTTAAACTTATAATTATATGCTTGTCAGAGTTCCATGTCTTCAATTGTCTTATGGCAGGTAGCTATAGCTCAGTATCATATCATTTGGTGTGTGTATATTCATGAACACTGCATTAGGATGCTAATGTAAGTAAGAGACTAGAGTCCTGACACATGTAATAAGACAAGTTAGACAACAGCTGCTCACTGTTGTGTGTAATGTATAGTCTCGTCCACAGTCAAGAGCAGTCAGGTAAATACTCTAATAATGCAGTCAAGTGTGTTCGATAACAACAAAGCTTACACTGAACTTGACAGCCACTAATTGTAAACTGCTCTACGTATATCTACAACAATTATCATTATCAGTAAAACAAATCCATTACTGGGTTAATAAAAAGTACACAAACTAGATGAATAAAAATTGGAAATTTTAAAATGGGAATAGGGATCGCTAAAAAAGCCACCAAACAAGAAGGGATCGCTGGGGTGGTAATGCAAACCACAAATTCCTATTTTGACTCATTTTAAAATGACTCAGGGGAGCATGTAACTAAATATTTATGACAGAGAGTCAAAATAGGGATTTGTGGTTTGCATTACCACCCCAGCGATCCCTTCTTGTTTTGTGGCTTTTTTAGCGATCCCTATTCCCATTTTAAAATTTCCAATTTTTATTCATCTAGTTATTATTATTCTTATTATTATTTTGTTTCACTCGTGTACAGCCCAAGGCTTCCATTTTTTTGCAATAAAAACTACACAGCCTTACTCACTGAGTCCTTCCGCGTGCCCATTAATTAACCCGTACTCCACAGATCACTAACCGGCCTCCACCTCTAAGTTCTTCTTCGCCATTGCCTGTTGTTCCGTATACGGAAGAAGCCATAGAAGAACAAAATTACGGGATCTTGTGTGCACAGGGATGCGTGTTGTTCGACTATAGTCTTTATAACGTTAATAGATGGCAGATTGAAGTTGTGCAGCACTCTTTTACCTTACAAGATCGCCATAATAGGGTCTCTAGTAAGCTTCCTGTGTTCGCTACGAGAAGCCATTCAAGTGCATATGCAAGGCATCCGTTTATTCTTCTTCCTAGCCATCACAGTGAGTGCTTTGTTTGTTCATTATAGGTGGAAGATAAATGGTAGCGCTGATACCATGGCTGCTTCTCACAACAAAAAAAATTTGGGTGGGGTGTTTATTACAACCCTACCATTTAAAAATATTTTGTGGTCTAACTACATATCATCAACAACCCTCCCATATGGTATCCATGTCATAAACAACTTAAGGGTGTGAAGCCTGACAGTCTTACATGGGAGGATTGTGTGCTACTGTGCTTATGTCACTATAACTAGCTACTGTGTACTTTAGCACATTCTCTGATCAGCTAGTGACATTAACAGTTGCAAGCATTTATGAACACATGCTAACCAGACTTAAATTTGCTGACTATACCTATGGTGTTCCACTTTATGACACACTGCTGCTAGCCGGCTACACCTAGGCTTTCCAGGGCTAGAGCCCAGTCTAAGTCCTGGCAATTGGAACTCAATATGCCAGTTTAAAGTAGTCTTGCATGGGTATGACTGCCAAATCCCTGGTAATCGTGTAAGACTGGCTACGCCCTGCACTGGCCACTAGTATAGTGACATTGTGATTTGTACATGCAGACACTGGCATAGGAAGACTTCGGCCAAGCCTAGCCATCTCCATAGGTTACAAATAAATGTTGCATTAAGATATCTAGTTAATGAGTTAACCTTTTAAACTGAGGAATCTCTGTTAGGCCACTCCAAATAAATTCTCTGTTTCCCGTCCTGGACTCAGGCATATTTGCATGCTGGGCGGGCGGTCCATTTCCATTATTTCATTATAAGATTGGCTAGCTTTTCAAGCCATTATTTGCCTGGCACAGCCAAAAAGGCTGCATAAAAGCATGCTTAAGCTTGTTCCTTTTTTTTTTTTTTTGTAAGTTGCAAAAATAACTCATTGACAAATTTGTGTTGACTTGATAGCACTACTGACACGTGAGCTGACACTGTTTCAAGATAGCTTTTACTGAGCCTATCAGTATGCAAGAATAACCCAAAAAAAACTTAGGTACTTAAAAAAAGTATGCAAGAATAACCGGATAATAATGGAAGAATACGGAATAATGGAATATTTAGAGCTGGCAGTAACCAGATGCGGGCGGTGGATGGGAAACAGAGAATTTATTTGGAGTGGCCTTAGCTTAGGCTACACTATAAATTATAATGTGCCAATTAACTTATAATCCACAAATGGATTTGGAAAAAAGTACACAAACTAGACATATTAAAAATTTAAAATAAGAAATAGGGATCGCTAAAAAAAGCCACGAAACAAGAAGGGATCGCTGGGGTGGTAATGTAAACCACAAATCCCTATTTAAAGAGTCAAAATAGGGATTTGTGGTTTACATTACCACCCCAGCGATCCCTTCTTGTTTCGTGGCTTTTTTTAGCGATCCCTATTTCTTATTTTAAATTTTAATATGTCTAGTACATAGCAGACATGGGGCCAAGTACATTTAAAAGTACTTAAGTAAAGTACAAGTACTTTAGAATTTTCAAAGTACAAGTACAAGTACTCCAGCAGCAAGCAAGAGAGTACTTAAGTAAAGTACAAGTACATGCTGGAAGTACTTAAGTAAAGTACAAGTACATTTTGCTGTAGTAAAATATATGCTGTATTCAGTGTATTGTAGTATGTAAGTGTGCCTAGGGGCGTTGGTTTTTGTCAACCACTCTCTCTCTTAAACTCTTAAAATTCACTGACTTGAACAGCAGCATTGTTTTTGTTTGCCAGAATGCTACGACATCATTAATCATGGTAACATGGTACATTGTAAGGTTGGGGAAGGCAGTAGAAGAATCGTAAGAAGTTGTAAACTGCACCTTCACCCACTGTGTACAAACTACGTACAATGTTTGCAGTACTTACAAGTACTTAAAAGTACTCAAGTACATACAAGTACTTAGCAAAGTACTTGAGTATAAGTACAAGTACATTGGGGGAAATTAGAAAGTATTTAAGTAAAGTACAAGTACTTTCAAATCTGTACTTAAGTGTACTTAAGTATAAGTACTCATGTACTTGGCCCCATGTCTGGTACATAGTATAGAAAGTCTGAAGAACAACAAGTAGAGCATATTTATAGTTAGCTAGCTGTGAAATATCACTAAAATTGCATATCCGAGTGTCTAATTTTCTGAGGGAGCATGCCCCCATACCCCCCCTAGAATGCTCATGCTTCACACTTTGCACTGTGCAGCAACTCCTCTCTCATTGGCAACACCATGTATATATATTAGCTAGAGGTGTGCGATTATCTAGATATATCCGATTATTGAGATATTGTAAGACTTATCGAGATAAGGATGACAGGTTTATTTATCTAGATAACAGTAAACTTCCATAAATTACTTGTATACCAAAGAATATCTGATGGTATAGACACCTCCTGGGGGCTCCAACTCTCCTACCACTTGGAAATATTGTTAAAAACTAACATTTTTTTTACTTTTTGTACTCTTAAAATTGCAATTTGCTCACTTTACTGGTTAAAATATTGACAGTTAACTATAACAAATAATTGTTTCAATTATCGAGATATGTTAGATAATCAAGATAAGTTTAAAAGAAATATCGAGATAATATTATGTCTAAATTTGTCATTGCACACCTCTAATATTAGCATCCAATTTCAACATATACAATGGCCTGGCCAACTCAATTTTCCTTCCTCTGGCCCCGTTACATGGAACCTTGAATCAAACAACTTGTATACACAATGATTATGTTTGATTGTTACTACTTTAGATGTGCAAATGGAAATGATGAAGCTTCACCTTAGACCTGACACTTTATACATGTGCAGTAGCATTAAAGAGCAAAACTCACTACAATTTTCTTCATCTGATCCATCATAACAATTCCGTCTATCATCACAGACTTCATAAGATCTAACACAGGCTCCATCAGATTGACAGCGAAAATCACCATCATATGGACAAGGTATAGAACCTATATATAATTAAATATTTTGTCATAATTCAGTAGTTCAATTAAACACTTGCGTAACTGAATTCTTCTTGTTGGAAAATAACTTCTTCACTTTGGCATGAAAAGCAATGAAACAAAATTTTGACTATTTAACCATGTTCTGTTACAAAGCTTTAATAGTTGTGGTATAACAGTTTATAATATTTGTATGGCATAAAAATATATAACTGTACTGTTGTAATTTTCTGTGTGCTGTTAAGCAAATAACCAATAGAATATGAACTCTTGCTATAACAATGACAGTGAACATTTTGTCGCTGACTCATGTCTACATTCAGTCATGCTATATATTAGGGATTCCATGTACTGCATCACAGACTAAGAGTCCAGCAACAAATTTACCTCACTAGCAAGCACAATCGAATTGGAGCACTAATGATAAGTTATGTCACAAAATCTAACAAACAAACAAGTGTAATAAAAATTAGAAATTTACAAGCTAGTAGGGATCATTACAGTAAAGTGCTGAAACAAGGGGAATCATCACCTGAAATGTAAGCACTACTTCAGCATTGTTAAATTCCTAAGTTCTCTATCCATGCACTTGTACACTTACTGCAATTAACTGTGTTGGCACTATAACAATGTTGATATCTGTCACAAAACTGATATGATCGATAGCACCTGCCATTGCATTCAATATCACCATCATATGGACAACTGTAACCTATAGATGATGAGATAAGCACACCAGTAAAGCTACACACACACACACACACACACACACACACACACACACACACACACACACACACACACACACACACACACACACACACACACACACACACACATACACACACACACGCACGCACACACACACACACACACACGCACACATGCACCTACACACACACACATCCACACAAAAACAGCCAAGCTGTGAAAAAAGTACAGCCTTATAAAGCCTGGGTGAAAAACGTTGAAGGTGGCAGCCAACAAATGGCTGCAATGATGTTAATGCTAATGACAAATGCACACAGCCATTATTAAAATTTATTAGCATTAACATCAATTTGCTGGCTTTGATTTCACTACTTCTTCACCCAATGGTTGGCCTTAATACTTTCTTTTAACTGTTTTCCCCCTTTACTACAGGAATCATGGAAGACTGTGTATGAAGAACTGAAATAAGACAAATTTTGAAGGCGTGTATATGATAGCTGGACAGATTCGACTCAAATTAGGAATGGGAGATACCCTACCCTGAGGGAGCTCCCACAGCAGAATGGTTAATTATACTATTTAAGCACTATGGACATGAAAACTGTTCTGTAAAACGAGTATGTCATCTGCCTGCACCGGCTGTACTTGCATGGCCACACGACACACTTGATATAGGCTATTGTTCATAATTCTGAGCATTTCAATACAATGCATGTAGAATTTCCTCTTGTGACAGACTGTGTAATATGTTGTAAGATTACGTATATATTCTGAGATGGTATATGCGTGTGCAGTGTGCTTTTATAAGAGTTTAGTTGGTTTGCTGGAGAAACGTGTATGTTTGTATCCTTCGTGATCATGGTAATCAAAGACATTACATGACATCAGAAGTGGGATAAATCAATGGTGACTGTTCCTTTATAACCTCCAACACCGTTCTGTTTCAGTAAACCAGACGAGTGGCCAAAATGGAAGAGGAGTTTCGAACAGTACCGCAAGATCTCTGGACTGTCAGCAAAAGATGATGAAATCCAAACCAGCACACTTCTTTATTGTTTAGGGCCAATGCAGATGATGTTTTGACAACCACCCGGATCACTGACGAGAATAGGAAAAAGTATGCAAAGGTTTTAGAGAAATTTGACGATTTTTTTAAAGTGAGACACAATGTTATTCTTGAAAGAGCTCGTTTCAACTGAAGAAACCAACATCCTGGTAAAACAGCTGAAGATTATATCACAGCTTTACACTAACTAGCACGAAGATACAAGTATGGCGAAATGACCGAAGAATTAATTCACGATCAATTAGTGGTCAGCATCAGAGATGAATCGCTTTCAGAACAGCTGCAAATTGAATCTGATCTCACTCTGGAAAAAGCCAAGAAGTTTGTAAGACAAAGAGAGGCAATCCAGCAGCAACAAAGCATACTGAAAAAAGGTAATAAGGATTCACAGAACAATACTCTTGAAGCAATGTACATGAAGCACAAGGTGATGTCAGGAAAAGTCCAGAAAAGAGTGCCGATCAATCCAATTACAATCAAACAGGCAGTTCCTGCCTAAACAAAAATCTGCAGGTGTGGAAAAAATTCACATCCCCGCCAGCTTTGCCCTGTAAATAATGCTGTTTGTTTCCGCTGTAATAGAAAGGGTCACTTCAGTTCTCAATGTCTATCAAAAACTATGGGAGAACTGACCACCCCACTCTACCAGTAAACTGATAGTGACATACCAGACAATGATGACCCATACTCTGATGCTGTTTTCCTTAGTGCTGATGCAGTTTATGTCGATGCTGTAAATAAAACTACTCCCTCCCAGTGGAATATCACAGTTATAGTTGGAGTACACATAGTTTTGTTTAAAGTGGATACTGGAGCAGAGGTGACAGCATTGTCAGAGAAGACATACTATCTTTTCCAGGATTCAGTGCCACGGCTTCAGAAATCCACAAACACACACTTCGGGAAGCTAACCGTGCTCCTCTGGATGTGTTAGGTGAAGCTCAAATGAAGCTTTCTTACAATGCCAAGTCTGCTACACAGCAAGTATTTGTTGTTCGAGACCTACAACATAAGCTTTTGGGGCTACCAGCTATTAGAGACCTTGAGATAATCACAGGCATCAATGCCATTGAATTCAGAATTCCTGATCAGTACCCAGCCCTTTTTACTGGGTTGGGCACCTCCAAGGGAGAGTATACCATCAAACTTAAGCCTGATGCACAGCCTTTCTCTCTCTTTACTCCAAGAAATGTGCCGATTCCCCTTCGGGAAAAGTAAAACAAGAACTACAACGAATGGAGAGCATAGGAGTGATATCCCGAGTGAATGAACTAACACTATGGTGTGCCGCTATGGTGGTAGTACCCAAACCCACAGGATCAGTCCGTATATGTGTCGATTTGAAACCGCTGAATGAAAATGTCATGAGGGAAGTATACCCCATGCCAAAAGTTGATGTAACACTGGTCCAGTTGAATGGCGGCAAAGTATTTAGCAAGCTAGACACAAACAGTGGTTTCTGGCAAGTACCACTAGCAAATGAATCCAGGTTTTTGACCACATTCATCACACCTCATGGATGGTTCTACTTCAATAAACTTCCCTTTGGAATCACCAGCACACCTGAACACTTCCAGCGTTGCATGAGTGAGATGCTAGATGGCCTTTCGGGAGTTGTGTATCACGTGGATGATGTGTTGGTGTCAGGGAAAGACCAGGAGGAGCATGATAGTCATCTCAACGCAGTTTTACAAAAGATCCAAGCAGCTGAACTCACACTTAACAGAGGTAAATGATGTTAAGTTCAAAATTGTATTCCTTGGTCCTTGGTCATGTCATAGATGCCAATGGTATATCCCCAGACCCCAAAAGACAAAGGCTATTAGAAAGATGAAACCTCCCACGAATGTCACAGAACTGAGGAGAGTTATGGGTATGATTAATCAGCTCAACAAATTTTCATCCCATATAGCCCAGTTTAGCCAACCTCTCCAAGAACTGTTGGAATCGAATAATACTTGGATGTGGACTTCAAACCATGATGAAGCTTTCCATAAACTGAAGATGAAGTCTCCTCATAAAGAGTTCTGGATCATTATGACCTTGATGCTGAAACAAAGATCGGTGCCAATACCTCCTCACATGGACTGGGAGCTGTACTCTTACAGCAACAAGACAATCGTGAGTAGAAACCAGTGGCATTTGCCTCGCATAGCCTCAGTGACACTGAAAGCCATTATGCAGATCGAAAAGGAGGGATTAGCCCTAGTTTGGTCCTATGAGAAGTTTGCTGATTATGTGCTGGGGAAGCCATTTATCTTTGAAACTGATCACAAGCCACTGGTGCCACTACTAGACAACAAATGGCTAGATTCCCTTCCACCAAGAGTCCTCCGTTTCTGACTCATGAGATTTCAATATTCAATTACTCATGTACCAGGTAAAACACTGTATATGGCAGACACTCTTTCAAGGGCACCAGTAAGTGCAGTGACACAAGAAATTACATCTGATACTGAGATGTTTATGCAATCTGATTCATATCGCACAGCCCAAATGCAGGACCACACTTGTTTCCAACTGATACAGTTCTGTAATTCAGTGTGGCCAAATCGAAACACTCTCAAAGGGGAGCTAAACAAGTATTGGCAGGTTCATGCTAACCTTACTGTGAATGAAAATCTCCTACTATTTGGCTCAAGAATTGTGCCTGCAGCCATGAGAACTGAGACGTTAAGGAAGATCCATTGTGGGCACCAAGGCTTTCAGAGATGCAGATCCAGAGCAACAACCACAGTTTGGTGGCCAGGAATTACCAAGACACTTGAAAATTTTATCAAAGCATGTCCAGAATGTCAACAAACAATTCTGTCACAGAGGGAACCACTCCTAAGTACCCCCCCTGCCAAACCATTCCTGGGAAAAAGTTGCAAATGGATTTATTAGGAAAAACTTACATTTTGCTGGTAGATTACTATTCACGATTTGTTGAGGTTCAACAGCTACAGTCCACGACAACGTCCAGTGTCATTTCCTTTCTCAAGCCAATCTTTGCTAGATATGGCATCCCATCTACACTAATCATTGATAATGGCCACCATTTGCCTCAGTGGAAATAAAACAGTTTGCTGAAACCTATGGATTTGATCATGTCACCATGAGCCCATACTACCACAAGCCAATGGTCAAGCAGAGCATACAGTTTGTACTATTAAAAGTCTACTTACAAATACGAAAGATCCTTACATGGCATTGCTAAGTTATCATGCTACTCCGTTGCAATGGTGCAATCTTAGTCCAGCAGAGTAAATTGTACAGCAAATACAAATCCAATCAGAGTAAATACTACAATAACCGACACCGCGTCAAATCCCTGCCTCAACTACCAGATGACACCCCCATGTGGGTTCAGACAGAGAATTCCCAGGTACCTGGAACTATTGTTCACCAAGCAACCACTCCCCAATCCTATATAGTGTCAACTCCCAGAGGACAGTTGAGAAGAAATCGTATAAATTTGAGACCTAGACTTGGAAGAGATCCTGTGGAGGGAATGAACAGAATATCTGAAACTGTACAAGAACCAGCAAATAGAGTGGAGGAATCGTGGGACAGAGTTGTTACCCAAAGCCAGTCAGGAGTGGTGATTAGAGCCCCTGACCCATTAAGATTTTAAGGGGGGAGATGTGACAGACTGTGTAATATGCTATGTAATATTGTAAGATTATGTAGTAAGACTAACTCATGTGATTACTTATTATAATTATGTCATTAGTTATATAGCCAATATTTTAAGTGTTGTACAATAAGAGTGTGCACACGTGTGTGATTGAGAGAGAATCAATAATTGTGAATCATTGTGCGTTGCTCGCCTGCGGATGATTACATTGGCATTGTCGGCAACGTTTCTCACCTCGTTGAGTTCCTCTTTGTCAAAGCTTAGAAACTGTGGTACCGTGGCATAATACGGTACCCTGTAAGGAAAGTGGAGTTTATTGTGTGGTTCAGTGTGTTGGCCATTTGTTTCATCTATAGGGGGCTCAGGGTGCGGATTGACAGACTCAGCCTCAGTGTATCTGCCGTTTGCAGAGAATGGCCAGCAAACCCGTAGTTTTACTGGAGATCTTCCAGGGCAACACCAGTTGGGACAATTGGTTGGAGCACTTTGATCGAGTAGCAGCTGTGAATGATTGGACGGCCAATGCAACTAAGCTTAAATGGCTTAAAGTCCACCTAACTGGTAAAGCCGCAGCAGGGTTGAGACGTCTTCCGGATGAAACAAAGAATGATTATGGAGCTTTGACTAAGGTGCTCAAAAAACGTTTCAAACCAGCGAGCAAGAAAGACTTGTATATGGCAGATTTGCAGGTCAGAAAGAAGTGCAAGGACGAAGACTGGGTATCTTTTGGTGACAGTTTGCGTCTGTTGACTGAGAAAGCTTACCCAGGCTTACAAGATGAAGCACAGGAAGTGCTAGCTCTCAATCACTTCTTAGCACAATTGGAACATCCACAGATAAACTTTGCTGTGAGACAAAAGCAGCCAAGGACAGTTGACCAAACTGTACAATGCATCATATTTGAACCCACACAAACGGACCACTAGTTCTATGGTTCCTATGCATCCAGGCCTAAAGGAAACTGATCAATCAGTAGCAGCTGCAATCAATAGAGAAGACTCACAGTCAATGATGCCTGCAATCATGAAGAGGCTGGAAGCAATTGAGATTCAATTAAAATCAGTGGCCAAGCCTAAGAAAAAGTGGGATAATAATAGTACCACAGCACCAGGTAGACAAACCCAAGCAGCTGGTCAGCCTTCCAAGTCAATTGTATGTTTCAAGTGTTCAAGAAGGCCACTTTGCACGGCGCTGTGCAGCTGTAGTCACACAGCAGCAGCATACTGTTTCTAAACAGCCCATGAATGCAGTTACCAAAGCAGACAATAGTGACAGTGAATCTGACAAGAGTGATCAGTCAATGAATACAGTGATTCAAAGATGCAGTTTTGGAGGAGATCCATGGTATTCTAAGTGGTCATCTGGGTGAAGAAAAAATCTTGCAGCAACTCAAAAAGCGTTTTTATTGGCCAGGTCACTCTAAAGATGTAAAGAATTGGTGCCAAACATGTGCAACGTGTGCTTCACGTAAAACACCTGTACCAAAAAATTGTGCACCACTGCAGACAGTCAAAGCAGGTTCTCCAGTGCAAATTATCGCCTTAGACATTATGGGTCCCCTTCCTGAAAGTGCAAACAAAAATTCTTATATCCTTGTTACTGCAGACTATTTTATGCGTTGGATGGAGGCGTTTGCTATTCATAACCAGGAGGCAGTTACTGTAGCTCACAAAAAGTTTGTTGCAGATTTGGGATTCCAGAACAAATCCATTCGGACCAAAGAAAGCAGTTTAAAAGTGCACTGATCAAAGAATTATGTAACATTTTGAACATCTCTAAGACAAGAATGACACCATACCACCCACAGTGTGACGGGTTGGTGGAGCGCTTTAATAGAACTTTACAAGATATGCTAGCAACAACACTCCACCATCACCCTTTTGACTGGGAAGATGCCCTTTTTAAGGTATGCTTTGCATACAACATGAGTGTTCATACCACGACAGGTTTCTCCCAATTTTATCTAATGTATGGTAGAGAACCACGATTGCCAGTTGACATTGTTTATGGGACACCCACCCCAGAGTACTTATCAGTTGCCAGCTATGCTCACAAGACATCCAAACTGTTGCAAGAGGCATATGATCAGGTACGGCAATGTTTATCAGCAGGACATGAACAGCAGAAACAGATTTATGATAAACGTGTTCATGGAGAACCTTTTAAAGAAGGTGATACTGTTTGGCTCCTTGATACAGCAAGGACAGTCTAAGAAGCTTCACTTACCTTGGAGAGGTCCTTACAAAATCCTACAGCAGATTACGGATAGTGACTATCGTATAACACCCTTGTCAGGAAGCTCAACTCCTAAAATCGTTCATTTTAATCGCTTGAAATTGTGCAAACCTGATACTCGCTTTGCACAACAGCCCCCAGAGAATGATGAACAGACCTCTCCTCTGCTTTCTCCTAGTGATGCCACAGCAGCTTATAGTACTGATGGGGACAACCTTGAACTAGTCAATGATGATGACGCTACAACACAGCACCGACCACCCAGAGTTCACCGTCCCCCTGGCCGTTATGATGACTTTGTCTCCCATTGATTTCCAGTACGGGTTGTACTCTTTGCAGAGGGGAGCAGTGTAGTAAGACTAACTCATGTGATTACTTATTATAATTATGTCATTAATTATATAGCCAATATTTTAAGCGTTGTACAATAAGAGTGTGCGCACGTGTGTGATTGAGAGAGAATCAATAATTGTAAATCATTGTGTGTTGCTCGCCTGCGGACGATTACAATTACGAATATATCCTGTGATGGTGTATGCATGTGTAGTGTGCTTTAATAAGAGTTTAGTTGGTTTGTTAGTGAAACGCGTATATTTGTATCCTTCGTGATTGTGGTAATCATAGACGTTACACCTCTGATAGATCTACGAGTTATCATTCTAGTGTACTAAACCAGACTGTTCATTATAATGTAGAAATTAAGTGAGGTATGCAACTGATGGCAGTGGCAGAATGGTAAGGGCTTGGGCATATAGGTGTGGAGGTCCCTGGTTTGAAGCCTGAAGAATTTTTTCCAACATTTGTTGTGCATGTTAACTTTTCAGTGACTGTTCTATTAGAGTATCTCCATAGTACTTTTTTCACATGTTTGGTTTTGCCTTATATCTCCTTAGCTAATACTCTCAGTACTTCCAAACCACAAATAGTAACTTCATTTACAGACTGATTTTCAAGTTATTCCATTAAGTGGATTTCCCTCTAGGCATTACAACAAATAGCTTTTGCAATTTTCAAAATCGTACATTATTCCGTTGTTCTTAGTTCGATCTGTATGAAAATAGGGTTATTAATGTGCATTATGTTCTTACTGCTCTCCAAATTTGAAATCAATCAACTAAAGCTTGCATGAGTTATTGCATTTTTTCTAAAGTGTATGAAAAAAATCTTTGGGGGTCCACAACTTTAAAAAATCCTGTACGAGATTTCAAATCTTTGTGATTTGGCAAGATATCAAGCAATCTATGGCAAGATATAAAGATTTAAAATCTTAGATATCCAGAATAGTAGCATCACATGATACGTAATATATGGATACTTTCTTTGCAAAAATTGTGGACCTCTTGTAAGGATGCTGATGTAGCATACATGATGCTGCAAATACGGAAGTACAACAGGAAATATACGGAACTTTACAACATTTTTCACAAGATTTCAAAGAGAGCTGTACAAGATTTCAAGAGAGTTGAGGACCCCTCGGAAAATTTACATAAGAAAATTAAGAAGAAAAATACAGAGAAAATATAAACTTTGACAACACATATCTCAGTGATGGCTGGGAAGATTCAGCCTCAAATTTGGAATAGGAGGTGTCCTACCCTGAAGGGGTTTCTGCAGCAAAACTGGTCAATTTCTGTTCAGGCACTATTGAGCTATGAATGAGTGAAAACAATGTTTTCTTGGTTCCTGTAAAATACACACTTGTTTGTCACGTGTCCGCACTAGCTGTACTTGGCCGCATGACACACTATCATGTGTCCTGATGTTATATGTACATGTGAATTAAAGTGAAGAGTTAATTATCTGGAAAAAAGGTGTTTGTAGGTGAATAATATGCTGCTTCCAGCTCAATCACAAGGTGCCTAGAAAGCATCAATTAAATATGAATTACTTTAAAGATTACTAATAGACCACACACCACAGTTCTTTTGCATGAGTGTAACTGATGTTTTGGCTAATTGACATTTTGATAATCATCTCTTCACTACAGTGCACAATACAAGGTATGGTATACTTACTACAATTAATTTCATCAGATCCATCCCTGCAGTTATTGTATCTATTACAAACCCATGCTGATCTGATACATCTATTATCCCCACAACGATAATCACCATCATATGGACACAACCTGGATGCTAAATTTAAAGATACATAATAGTTGATATATGCAGTTTGACTACTCTAACAGAACTTAGATAATGGTATTCATAATATTATGGGGCCGGATCTGCAAAAACCCAACAAAATCATGCATTTTTTGAATTCTTGTTTATTAAATATTTATAATCTACTTAGTCAAATGTATGGCAAAGTTACAGCCCTACAAAGCAGCAACAACAGAAAGATTGATTTGTACAGCAAGCATAAATTACAGGCGCTTACTAAAACAGTTGTAACTTACGAGCAGAATGACACACTGAGTTGATATTTGTACCATCGTGTTCGCCATGAATAGGGAAATCAATTACTGGGTTAAGTTTTCCTTGTAGCATCTTTCTTCGCTACATACAAAGGTGAAATTACTGAAGAAAGATCAATTGCATACTATCAAAATGGTGTTTTGACATAACATAATGCGCATAACTTGCATATCCTTGGGTGCAATGAAACAAAAAAGATTTTCAAGTTCCTCTTGAGTAAGTAGATAAAATGATATCCAGGTTTTTATTGTTAGACCCTTCACTAAGAACAAAGTGTTCAAAAAAGTTTACAGAATTTTTTAATAATGCTCAAGTATCGTATTCAATGCTTTACTGTTGATTTCATTCCATTTGAACATTCTGTCCACACCACAAATTATTGCGTGGCAGTTTTTTAAAAGTAAAATGCCACCAGCAGCTTTACGGATTGGTCACAACCACCCATAAGAAGTCACTGTAACAATACAGTGGCTAAGCTAAAGAATAGCTTGAACTTTACCTCTTACATAACACGGAACTTGTATAACGGACAGAACTGCTTAAATGGAATCAACAGTATGCTGTAAATTTAGGCTTGTGTGATTGTGTCGGGTTTTCACAGATCTGGTCATATATGGCTTGATATTTGGAAGATAATGAGGTATTGAAAATCCACTAAGAGACCTGTTAACAGGTCTAAATTGGCTAATTAGAGAGCTGCTAGCAGAAAGACCTCAAGCATTACAAATCTTGCTTTTAGGCCACCAATTGTAGATTCCTTGTTTCCTGTCACCCGCCCGCATGGTAATTTTAGAGCCGCATGCAAATTTATTAATGCATTGGATAGTCACGTGATCTAATTATTTTTGTTTACGTGAGCACATGGTGTATTATTGGAAAGGTAGTGAGTTTCTGATGTTGTTTAGTGTCAAAAAGCATGGATAACTACGTAGTGTGCATATTCCAGGATTACAAGCAACGGATCTCTTCAAGTAGCCATTGGTGAACGAGATAGATCAATGAACAGCTAGGAGTAACAATGTTATTACGTGTGTGGAACATATGGAAAATTCGTACTGTTGCAGTGGATGGCTAAATTATTGTTATGACCACGAGCAGGATACACCCAGCCAGCAAACTCTACTAGATAAAAGCCTTGATGATTTGGTGGCTACATGCATGCTTACAGAAAATGAGGGGTCTGGAATGCCTTGAATCTATATAACCTTCTATGAGATTTGAATCTTGATGAATCCCAGTGAAATCACAACAAATCTTACATCTCTGCTAAATCCGAGAGAAAGGGCAATTAGGAGTTAATGGATTCCCTTTAATATTCTTGATATTATTTTAACAATATCATAAATGATAACCGCCGCCCACATGGTATTTTTTGCCTGACTAGGATGGCAAACAAGCAATTTACAATTGCTGGCCTTACTATTGATCACTGTTTTGCTATGTTCTCCCAAGCATACTGCAGTCTATTAGTAGGTGACAATTTTTTTGCCTTGCTTTTCAAAATTCGCAAAGAATCTTGCGCTATAGTATCTAACCTACACATAATATAACTACAATGTTTCATCACCTAGCATAGTGCAAACTCACTTTTAAACATCCTGCATATATATACACATACACCCACGTTATATCAAAATGTCTGTAAATTAATTCATTAATTCAAAGCTGTACTCACAGGCACAAAAAAATTTTTTCAAGGCTTGAGGGGACAGGCTGATCATGAGATTAAGAAAGACACACTGATACTGCTAAAAAATCTATCCTATTATAATTTTGTTCTTGTATATAGTTTAAACTTTTTTTGGTCACCATTTCATAATTCTATCATATTGTCTGACTACAAAATTTTAATTATGGCACAAAAATTGGAAAATAGCCAGGATTATCAATTTGACCATTTTGTGGTGAATTTGGAGGTGTCTAAGTTACTTTCTGTAGACCTTTTGTGTGTTTATACTGCACACTAGCATGCTGGCAATGCTGGCAACACATCACAACATTTCACCACCTGATAATTACTTGTAAATCTGTAAAAACAGTCAGGATTGGAGTAATGAGCTTGTTTTTAATGGTACATTCTCTGTTACAAGTTTGTTGTTAACAGTGACAAGGCACGACAACCACATGGGATCTAGACCCTATAGTAGTGCTTTTGCTTTGCTCAGGCATCATGACATGGGGTACTGAATTATGTAACTCCTGTAGTTTGAAGTCTAACTACAGTTTAACTCTCACCATAATTGTCCCTCCAACTAGCTTTTAACAGAGTGCATGTGATAATTTTAGTTACTGAAATGAAAGCAATTGTCATAGCAAGAGGTTTGCAGTAGGCAATTAGTGCTGCCACAATATACAGTAATCTCTCCATTATCCAGTCATCGATTATACATTTTCTGGTTGAAGTGACTGTTCTATTAGAGTATTTGAACTGAGCTCTGTATATAAATGTACAGGTTCCGTTTATCCAAACTTTTCCATTACCCAAACACACGTAGGGCCCAATGAGTTCAGATAATGAAGGGATCACTGTAGTTAGTAAGGTTGTGGACATAACTCATACACCAAAGCTTACATTAGAAAATAAACTGAAAAATCAACTAAAAAACTTTATAACAATATCAGTGCGAAACGGCTACACTATCTGACTTTTCAAATTAATTTTCCTTTAAACTAATCAAATCTCCTTTCTGTAGATCAGGGGAGTAGTTTACTACTTAGAACAATAAGAAATTGTGATCTCAGTTTTCCAATATAACACGATACTGAACACAATTTAAACAATTGTCATGATAGTAACATCAGTGGTATAAAGTGATCTTGATACTCGTTGGGAAACATCAACTACTCCAATAGAACAGTTGTAATTGATTAGTTGCAATGGACACTCCTTTTCCAAATCCTTACACCCTGTTGATGGATTTCTGCTTGAGTGAAAAAGTTCATGGTGGCCTTGGCAAGGCACTGAAGTGTCTGTTATAATATATGTTGACTTGGCCTGCTTTACAATTAAAGCACAAACATCAAATTTGTGAATTTTGTGTTATTATGGTGCATGGAGAGATCCCAATAGCATGTAAGGAGTATGAAACAACACCAGTGGAAGGGAGAAATTGTATACAACCTTGTTCAAGTAAGTATACAACCTTGTTTACATACCACAATTTTGTTCATCATAATCTGAATCAGATCCATAGCGATATTGACATTCAGAATATCCATTACACACATCAGTTGACCTCAGACATACTCCAGTGTCATTACATTTAAAGTCACCATCATAGGGACAGGGCCTGGACACTGTATAAATATAATGTATAAATAATAATATTATGTACTCTATTATAAATCTGGAAATGCTCACATGTACAACTTTTTTTTCAAATTTATATGTTTGCTTTAATCAACATGAATTATGTTTGCAATTGTGTCTGGCTTGCAAAAAAGTTTTGTAAATTAATGTTTCTGGGCTTACAGTATGTGGAAAGTGTACAGATGAGTGGTAGCATATGGCCTCAGCTATGATTGTAAAAACCTGTTATATGGTCAATTGCAAGTGTTTTTGTTTAGAAAATGCAAGGCTTGCTTTAGTGCTTATATATACAGTGTACATGTGTGTGTGTGTGTGTGTGTGTGTGTATGTGGGTGGGTGCATGCGTGTGTGTGTGTATGTGGGTGGGTGCATGTGTGTGTGTGTGTGTGTGTGTGTGTGCGTGTGTGTGTGCGTACGTGCATGCATACGTGTGTACATGGATGTACAATCATAGATAATACATGCGTTCCTAATGGATTGGAAACGCCCGTTAAATTATTTTCCTATCCTAGTTACGGTGCACCAATACATTAGGAAATGTACTGAGTGGCTGTTTGGCTTTCTCTCACTTGTTTGAAGGCCAGTTTGAAGGCATGGATATTCCTTTTACATTGTTTATTGTGTTGCGTTGTGCACTGAACAAGAACACAGCGTGTCTGTGGACATTGGGAGAAATATTGTTTGCTACAGGTGACAATGGCAGGTACGCTCCAGCTAGTATTTCAGCAGCAGTACTATTAGCCAACTTTTCGTCACTGCATTTACACAACGTGTGATACATTGAAATAGATTTTATGCTACAGTACTGCTCAGCTTGAGTTAAACAATTGCACAAAGTAGTACCTGTTTTTTAAAAGTTTTGTCGAAACAGTGGAAATATACAGCGAAGGTGTGAATATCTAGCTAGCCTACTACACTCTACCTGCTACAAGTGGTGTAAACAGCAGCAAAGAAACAATGCTGCACTTTCTGCTTTTTCAGGAAATTTGCACAACCGTTTTGAAACACCATATTTCACCTTTGAACCTGAATTTTCATACACTGTTGTTTACTACTCGCCAGGTCCCTAGTACAGCCTCCAATTAGTGTAGGTGGTAACTAACCCAGCTGTAAACAACAAACTAATTTGCTGGTTACAAGAACAGCGAAATCTTCCACCTGTTGAGGCCATAAAGTTTACGCGCAACAGCAGCAAAACGAGGATGGCCCATGACGTCACTATGTAATTAATATGGGCGTTTCCAATCCATATGACATACATTATCTATGGTACAATAGATGGACTGTTCCATAATCAGAACACATTTTATTCACCGAATTATGATAAAACAAAATTTCACACATATTTTATTGCAATCAGTAAAAACACAGCTAAGAAAACTTACAACAGTCATGTTCATCAGCTCCATCAATGCAATGTCTATAACCATTACATACTGATGAATGTGATATACAGCGGGTACCATTGTCACAGTGAAATCCATGACCCTCTCTGCAGTCAAGATACACTAGTCCTAGAGTAAATGCCAAAAAAACAGCAACAGTCAACTAAATTTAATGTATAGCATGAGACAAAGATACTTTCCTATATAAATGTAAATGACATCTGTCTTGTACCAGAAGTAAGATAGCAGTAATCAAGACTATTTCATTTTTGCTTTGTTTGATACAGGTACTTCAATAATTATATCGAAGATACTTTTTCTAATCGATACAGACCCAACAAATGCATTGCTGATATCCACTATACAATCTTATGTATGTCCATGCAGTGTACTGTATTGAGTTTGTCTAAGCAGTAAAATTTTCTCTCTACAACTATACCCATATAAAGAAGTTTGCCACAAAAATGGACACTGTTTTGCTGTTTTGCTTACTAACCTGCCTGATTCATATATAATCATTTTTGCTTATATTTATAATTGATTTACAAAATTGGGATGTCTTGAGAGCATCCACCCTTCTAATGTCCACCATTTAATTATCAAAATGCTGGTCTCAATTTTCTTTTACGCTATATAGCTCATTTGAACTGTTCAGTCTTCAATGTACTTGATCAGAATCTGCATGTGTGGTATCTATCACTCGTAGTTGGGTTATTATCCTATATTACTTACATACCTGCACTATATAAAACTATGGGGGAGCCAATATGTGACACTTTTCTGTAAATTGGGCATCTTCAAACGTTACTGTAGCTATTCATCAATACACATACACATCTGCAGTGTGCACTAACCACAGTTTTCTTCATCACTACCATCTCCACAAGTATCATATCTGTCACAAACATACGATGGACGAATGCATCTCCTAGTTACTTTACATCTGAAATAGCCATCATAAGGACATCTCCTTTGTAAACCTAGTGTATAAGTACATATATAGCTGCCAGTGTTAAGATCATATGTACTGCATGCAGAACTGGTTTTCAGACAAACAGTGAAAATTGAGGAACAAATTGTAAACATCATTATGAATTACTGTATAACAGTGCCTGGTCATTCTGCGAACACCATCACATGGACATCATTATATCACCCAGACCAGCTACTGTGGATTTGAGAGCCACACTTTTTGAGGTCTTCCAGACCATCAGTTAATGGAGCAGTAATGCACATATACCAGACAGGAAAGAAATCACTTCGACATTGCAAAGAAGCATTATCCTTTTAGCTACCTGCAAGTCAATCCATGCACATCATACTATGTAGTCAGTCCCTACTACTACTACTACTACTACTACTACAAAAAAAAAAAAATTGCAGTGAAAATTTGGGAATAAAGTGGCCATTGAGTCAGTGCTAGACTGGCATAGCTAGCTAAATAGCTAATTTGTCAAAGAAAGTGTTTCACCAAAAGGCTCGAGGTCTGCACAAGGATGCTTCACCAATCACAAAAAGAAAACATATAAATACAACTACAGATACATAAAAATTACATAATCAAATACAAAGATGACATACAGAGCCAGAGGGTACATGGGAAGAGATAAAATATTATAGGGAATACAGTTCCAAAGAAAAATTGTATTGACGAAAAAAGAAAATCTAAAGCAGTTAATAGATGACTTTGGTGGAATAAAGGAAAAAGTGGATGGCTTCTAGTGGGTAGATGATTTAAATGAATGGAATTTGGTAATAATAAACACTGATGATTGTTAACTACGTAAAGCAAGCATAATGATAGATAGTCATGTCGAGTTACAAGGTTTGGCTATGCAAGTTCATTGATACAAGTGGCCAATGACTTCCATCTCCTGGTGGAAGGGTTCCAGCGACTGCAAAACACCCATCTAGCAGCACGACATGTACACGCTCCAAAAGGAGCTTATCCTTAGGTGTGTGGGTTCCACACTGCACAAGCATATTCAAGTATAGATCTTATCAAACATTCGTATGATGTAGCTTTAGCAGCCTGAGTTGCGTCCCACAGATAGTGTCTTAAATAATCCAACATTTGGCTATAGTAACCTTGCAGTGAGTAGACCATGATAAAGTAGAGTTGATAAAAACAAGGCACCGGACTGAGGGTTTCCAATGTATGGATAATTTGTTTAGTGGATAAGAAAATTCAATAGGGTTTTATTTCCTTGGGATCAGCAAAGTTTCACATTTTGATGGATTTAGGTGGGGCTGCCAACAAGCTACCCAGTGTTGGGCAAGTTACTTTGTAAAAGTAACTAGTTACATATTACATATTACTTGCAACTGAACTATTTAGTTACAGTTACATATTACCCATAAAATAAAGTAACTGTAATAATATTACATATTATATTACTTTGTGTCCACAGCCTTAAGCTGTCACGTGTGAAACTACCACCTTATCACGTGACATGATTGTGCTGTTGGACAGTATGCAAATTTTGGTTATAAGTAAGAAGCAGGTGAATAAGCTTCATTCAGTAGGCCTCGTTACTTCGCTGTGGCTAGGCATTACTCAGAGGATAACTAACGAGATTAGTAACTTCGTTACTTGTAGTAATAATATTACGTAATATTAGATTCGTTACAGTAACTATATTACTTAGGTAACGCGTTACATTTGTAAGTAAAGTAGCTTGCATTATATTACCTGTTTTTATAGCGTATTTCGTTATATTACTTTGTTACCACAAAAGTAATAATATTACGTAACGCGTTACATAAGTAGCGCGTTACTCCCAACACTGAAGCTACCCATAGATGGATACTGTTTAAGTCCTGCCTGCAACTGTTCACAGTCACTAACTGAATCAACTTGTTTGTACAGGGCTACATCATCCTGAATATCATTGACATACAAAAGAAAAAAAAATCGTGGACCTAAAACTGAGTCCTGAGGTACCCTATAGAGGTAACAACAGGTAACCACTGAGAGTATGATCCATTTATAACAATTTAGCTGGTACTAACTTAAGTAAAACTGACTCTATATAGATACCGTATAGCTGGTCATTTTCGAAGGGTTTTTATTTTCAGATGTTTCAAAGAGGCCCTTCTCTTCGAAAATAAATTCCCATGTCTGGTTGTTCTTCGAAAATAAATTCCCACAAGTGAAAACAACGATCCAACTTTGGCGATTCGCAGGTTGAGCCATTGAATTTACTCCACTCAATACTTCCCCAGTCTTCTCTCCAGTGCACAGGGATGGGATTATTCCATCAGTAAGCCAGTTTTTGGCAAACATTCATACATCTTCATAATTTGTGACACGAATTTCCGTTTATTTGAAATCCACCCAGACTTCAAAACATGCACTCTTCAAAATTAAAATCCTTTGAAATTCAGATTTTGCTTGTGAGAAAATTTCTTGTTTGAAAATAACCCACTATACGGTATATATATAGCTATAATACACTGAGCGTTAAGCTCCTTTACACACTGGAATCCTTACAATGAGTTACAATGTCATACGCTTCAACAAGCGTGATTATTCAGCGAGACAATTGGGAATCATCTCCTGTGACCACACCACCCCACTGCGAATAAATACAAACACACTATGGTGCATGGGTAGTAGTGTCTGGAATTAGATATAGTCTGTTGTTATGTGGTGTCTAGAATTTGAAGGAAAAAATACTCTACATGCAAACATGTTAGACATGTGTCCACATGTAATGTAAATCAGACACAGGTGGCCATAGACCTTCAGTTCTGGCCACTGTACATGTAAAGCTCTAATAAATAATAAAATACAGAATTGCTACAAATTAAAGGTACTCACCATTTTAAAGCAGAGCCAATAGTCTAGTTTACTACCACAGTGAATACTGAGGTGAATACAGTGAACTACCAAATATGGTTATAACTCTACATCTACAACAGTTATATGGCTATGATGGTGTCAACATTATTTAATTTTCTGACCACAATATGGGATAGTCATAAGATCAACTACTAACTTCATCATGGTTGCAAATTCATCAGATGCATGACTCCACTGATAATCTTCACCACGTAGCTAGAGAGTCTGTTAGCCAGATGTGCTGCTACATCCGAACAACTACAGTCTTAAGCAGCTTGCATGACAGGCTGTTACAGAGTTATTAAACACAGTCCTTTGCTTTAGCAGCTTAGCTGTCAAAATTATACGGTGGCTAAGTATTAGTATTTGTGTTACAGGTAAAGAAGGCTCAAGGAGCCTGTAAAGCCTGATCTGTACAAAAAGAATTTAACAAAAACTTATATACAATAATAATTAACTAATTAATAATCATACAATGAAGTAGACCAGCCACTGTCGAGAAAATTTTTAAAATCATTAAGTATGGTGCAAATTAACTATGTGATTGGGTAAACTGTTCCGTCATTGATGGCTCGTACAGTGAAAAAAGTAGATCTCACTCTTGATGTTGCTTGAGGTTTAAATAACTTGTAATTGTGACCCGATGAAGTTGCAGTAGTAAACAAATCTGATGTATCTAGACTGAAATGGCTGTGTAATAGCTGGTAGAACATTATCATATCTCCGTGCAGTCTACGGTATTTAAGTGGTGGCAAGTTTAGAGCAGTGAGGCGATCATTATATGTGCAGTTTTGAAGATCCTGGACCCGAATTTTGTGGCTCTTCTCTGTATCTTCTCTATTTGTTCTTGATCTAGAATGTATTGCGGTCCCCAGATGATGTTACCATACTCTAACACTGGGCGGAGTATAGCTCCATAGACTATAGTTTAAATTACTTGTTGTTAGCTACTCACTAGCCAGGCAAGGTGGCAGGAGTTACCGGCTCTATACATATTACTAACTATATAAAGACACAATGCAATGACACAACTTTTTCTGTTTTAAATTGATCGAACAAAACACAAGCTGACAAGGTAGCTAGCTACGCAAACACGTAACAAAATAGAGCGCTAGCTAGTTAACGTATAACATCCTTACAGAAAGTATTGATGTCGCTCACGCTGGCTGCAGCCTCCTTAAAGACGCAAATTTCCGTCGCGATTACGCATACAAACGCCACTAGCATCATCATTTTGACTAGATTTTTGATGTGGAGCAGACGGTACCGACTGGCGGTAAAATGCACACAAAATTCCACTTCATATCACGTGATGCTTACTCGTAACTGACATAAACACGTAAGAGGCGTTCGGCTGAACCTCAAAATAAATGCATATCGACACAAGCAGCAGAGAAAATATTAATAGGCTGATTGCTATGGCTGTACCTAGGTAAATAATGGCTTGAATCTCATAATGGAATTGCACCACCCACAGCATGCCTGAGAGGACAGGAAGTATAATTTATTTGGAGTGAACTATTACACCAAATTTCTAAAAGGTTAACCACTGCCCTGTACATGTCCGTACACCACAGACCCTGCTGCTGGGCTTATTGATTAGTGGTTGTGAGTGGCAATATTGTCACAGGACAGTCACAATGACACCTGTATCCATCACCTAGCCTGCATTTAACTAGCTTGAGATTGTCAGTACTAACAAGGGCTTTATTCTGAAAAAAAAAGAAAGAAATAAAACACACACACTTAGTCCCAGAGGATGCTTTGAAATAATTGCTACAACATACACCAATACACATGCAGTAGTTGGCAAAGACTATAAGGGAACAGCTTTAACAATTACTATAAGTGAAATGATAATGATTGGATGATGAGTCAGAGAGTAATCATGTTAAAGTAGCTATACTAGTTGATAGCAGTTACTTCTACTTGTAACAGAACTTCAACTTTAGTAGATACTTCATGTTAATCTGAGCCACATCATAAACAATGTACCTGACAATGTTGTCAAGGAAATATCCATACATTAATCAATGCCATGCAAGCTTTACATGCAATCACTGCCGACAATATTCAACAAACCCACACAAGACCACCCTACACTACATGGTAAAAAATAAAATCTACGGTAACATTAAACGTCAACATGCAACACACTAGACAGTTAAGGATACTCATTATATAGCAGTGAGGTGCCACTGACACTTGATGACGATGATGTTCCCATGGGAACTTCCACACCTCCATCTAGTATCCTAGTACCTGCTGGATCAGGTTGAGTGTTACCTAATCCTGTATGAGGATCACATGATCTGTGATGTAATGTTGTGCATCAATAAGATAATACAACCTTTAACACTGTGTTTTCCTTGTGGGAGTTTTGTGACATTTTCTGCATGAGTCTTCTCACATCTAAAACAACACACTCTAAGTTTATCTTACATAATTACATGACTTTTGTAATGCATTAGTATGCATGTGGGTAGTTAGGGGCTTATGGATTTTGACTATGTACAAGTGGCAGCAAAGCCGGGAGCAGGAAGCATACTGTAGACTCTCTGCTCCAATTTAATGTCTGAATAATTACACCTATAGTCTGTTATTGGGAACTGAGTTTGCATCTGATGATGATATAAAAACTGCACTGCAGAGGAAACGTGAGCATTTTCAGTGGTAATTGTGTGGCACTAAAATTCCAACAAGTAGAAGAAAAATTAGGAATTTTAAGTTGGATTAGGGATCAAAGAAAAAAAAGGTAGTTAAACAAGGGAATAGCTACAAAGTGGTGAAACAAGGAAGGTTGCCCTTACCTGCAGATATACTAGTGGACATCTAATCCCTAACCCTTCCTTGTTTCGCCACTTTTTAGCTATTTCCTTTTTCACTACCTTTTTCTTTGATCCGTAATCCAACTTTTAATTCCTAATATTTCCTTCTACTTGTCTGTATTTTTTATAACACAATTATGACAAATGAACTAGCACATACTGCATTAAAAGAAAGAATAGTGCCAAAAATGCCATTAAGTAATTTTGTATCAGAACAAAGAACAGTACAAGAGGCATCTTTGCAATCAATCCAGTCGTTACAGTGAAAGACAACACAGCTGCAGGGAAGCTGCAGCACGCTATCACAAATTGACAACTTACATTGTCAGCAAAAAGAACTGGAACACAAAGGAGGACAAAGGCAAGTCTATGATATGTGTATTGTACATACTATGGTTGGCAAAAAGGCTCATCTTGGGATGAAGCGACATCAAACAGTGAAGAAATCGAGCCCATAGCCTTATCCATTGTTGAGTTACGCTTGGCTGGAGGCATCAGTTAGTCAGTCAGTCAGTCAGCATAAAATTCTGTTAAACAGAGAATTTTAAAAATTCCATAGAAGCTTTTTGGAAGGGTTTGTGGTTGGTATGAAGACATTTTTGGGCTTACCTAACCAATACTGCCAAGCTTTCATGAAGGGAAATTGAGGCTGATTTTAGGCTGATATTTTTGGCTGGAAAAGCCCACTTCTTCATGATCCCTAATATACAGTACTGCCATACTGTATGACATGCAATCAACTTGTTTGTTAGATAGTACAATGAAACTTGTTGGCTTGTACAAAAAAAAAATGTTTAGTGCTCCCTTTAACCTCATACCCATAGCTGGTATTGCAATAGATTAAGTATGCTATACTGTGTAGCAGAGGTGTGTGATATGTTCGATTATCGAGATATCATAAAACTTATCGAGATAAGAATGATAGGTTTATTAGTCCAGGTAATAGTAAACTCTGTAAATTATTTGTATACCTTATGGTATAGGCACCTCCTGGGGGCTTCAACTCTCCTACCACTTTGGAACAGTGTTAAGACTAACATTTTCACTTTTTTATAGTCTTTAAATTGCAATTTGCTCACTTTACTGGTTAAAATAAATAATTGTTTCAGTTATTGAGATATTTTAGATAATCGAGATAAGTTCAAAGGAAATATCAAGATAAGTCTAAATTAGTCATCGCACACCTCTACTGTGTAGTGTGTACAAGTACATACGTGTGTGATAGGAATTTTAATATTTCTACACAAGCAAAGTCACTTACATGTTCCCCAATGCTACTTCACACAGTAGCACAAGACCAACATTTTTACTGCGACTTGTGAAACAATAGTTAGCAGACTAGAACACATCATATGTAACAAAACAAGTCATTACAAATTACCAAACCTTGGAGGCCATATCTATAAGACAAGGAAATGATATGAGCAATTTAAAAATAACTCATTACACTCACCAGCAAAGTACACTCCTTTCCCAAACATGTATCCAGTCTATTAAAAATAATGTTGTTACTATGGCGATGCTGACATCACTATTGGTCATGCTTACCACTGGTGCCTCTGGAGGAGCAATCCTCAGACCCTGAGATAAGATGCCGGCAAAATTGGTCGTCCGTGATCCATGCCAGAGTAGCTTCCGATTGGGCAGTTTCCTGAAGGGCTTATAGCGCTTAGATTCTCCATGTCTTTCAATGTTAAACACTTCTAATAGTTCTAGTGCATAAGAGCTGTGTGTGGGTGCATGTGTGTTGGTAACATATTCCTTGATCATCTCAAACTCATCACAGTCTTTAGACAGGACCTGAAACACAGCACCAACATGACAATTCGTCTTTCTAATCTACTAAGGTACTAGGTGATAGGTACATGTATCACACAGCATGGTATAGGGTTCCCCCCCAAATCAAAAGAATGCTCGCAAAAACACTGCAGTTAAAAAACTTTATAGCCTTCACAGAAGAGTCTTACTGTACTAATGTCAAATCCCTAAAACTTGGAAATCCTTACACAAACACCAATATTTACATCACTGAAACGAGACTTTTTGGTCTTCCTTCCTGACTACAGTCAAAATGACAGAAGCTAAACATACAGCCTCCATTTTACATCACAATAACAAACATCTTCAGTTCTCTGAACCTTACCTTTTCCTTTACCTTTCATCTTCAATTCTTCTCATGTGAGAAAACCACACCAATGTGTTGATTTTACACTTTCCTTATATATGTAGGAAACACCATCAATTGATAGAATATTAGTGCATGAAATTTATATTGCAAACAAATTTGTATGTAGCTAAATGCCACAAAATTAATTGAAATACTATTGTAAGAGAAGTAGATAGCTGCACTTGAGATGACTAAATGATCCAGCTACACTCATAATGATCAATTTTGAGAATATATTACACAGCTACCATGCCCCTTAACAATAATTCATGTAGCATACTTCTAACAGAGGTTCACTTGAAATCATCAGTGATATCTAGATACTCTATTAAACCAGTCATCCTAATACAACAGCCATGTATGATTTTTAATACAACGGTGTACTGTAGTGTGTACAGGGCATTACAAAATTTAAGGGAGTGTCAATTGGGAAAAATAATAATTTCTTCTAGTCTGCTAATGAATAACATTACAGAGGAGATCTTAATGTGATAGCTACCACTATACACATTAATACTTACTGTAATGTTTGTATTCAATTTCTCATAGTTGGCATCAATTGGGTTCTTGGTTTTATCCTCAGCTGCCTCATCTCGTAGCAAGTTGTATGCCACCTCGATCTCAAGCAAATTGTCCAACATTTCTGTCTTTGCCTACACAAGAAAACATGATGGCACACTTAATAGTTATCATACTGGAAATTTGTGAATTGTATATACTACGCATCCTCAAAGCAGCACACACACACACAAAAAAAATCTGTGGGCCATTAGACATATTGGATCTGGGGTATTCTCTGGAGATATCCTAAAACATGCTCATTCTAAACAGATGTCACAAATCAACACAAATACTCTCCAAAACGTCAATGGTGAGGGTGTTATGGCAATATTATGCATTTGTCCTCCTAAAAATACAGTCTTCACATTTTGTACATCTTACAAATTCCAGATAGCTACAATGCACACTAGCAACCCATCCTAACCTTCATTATAACATAACACTACCAGCCAGCTATGGCTAGAGGCATCACAATTTTTCCTATATCTACAGTGGAATTTCAATTATCTGGACCCCACTTACTCCAATTTTCAATCTACAGAAATGACTACTCTATTAGAGTAGTGACTGTTCTATTAGGGTGGTTGAAATACTGATATTTTTAAAAACTTTGTTATTTTAAGGTTATTTATACATAGTTTCAGAGATACAGACTTTCCAGATTTATGGACTACCCCTGGTCTCAAGGGGTTCAGAAAGCTGAAGTTCCACTGTATGATGCATGGCTTTTAATGTACCATAGAAGCTAGGTTTTCTAAACCCCAAGCAATAACATGCTTAGGTATGTGAATTGTCCATATAAATACAGCCCATTCACTGTATGCACTTATACATTCTACTCACATAGAACACACTTCTACTTCTAAATACTCCAATAGAACAGGTCTATTATGCTACCTGTTCCACCCCTAGCACAGCCCTACCTTAATAAACTCTTCATCATCCAAAAGAGGTGGTGACTGCATACCAAAGTCATGAGGTATTAGTGTGTAGAATCGATTGGAAGCATCCAACAACTTGTTTGGGTTCTTGTCCCCTTGTAACTCCTCGAGAGCTTCAGTCAACACTAGGTAGGCACTATCAATCTGTTTCCTGCTCAACTTGCCCAATGGCATCTTGTTAACATCAATCTGTGAGTTAAGAAACGACATCAATAAAAGGGACATCATGGATATATGGTGACATCTGGGTAGCCACACCATCAATTTATTGCTCATTTCAAAATGAAATAACCACATCTCAATGCACTCCCATATAATCACATAAGCACCAAGGCCTTTTCAGTTAGTATGTTCTACCTGTTACGTAGTATTACATGCAAAGAACAGTACAAGAAGTGCTTATGCTTTGGGTAAGTCCACAAACAAGTAAATTAAGTAGGGATCAGAAAGTAGTCCAACAAATAAGGGAGGTCATCAGTCACCTACACTTTCAGATAAATGTCCACTAGTATAGCTGCAGTTGTAGATGACTTCCTTTGTTTCACTACTTTATATTTCTATGATCTCTATTCAAATGCAAAATTTCCCTTGTACTTGTTGTTCTACTGAATGTTGTCACAACAAGATGACTACTTCACCTCAAATTCTAGCAGTACGTTCTTCATCCTGTCCACATCAAATATCATTTTGATGAGGTTCTGTATCTCAGGAACTAATTGTGATGTGCTCCCAGCAGTCACCATCCTATCAGCAAGATCATCATCTCCCTACAAGTGTAATGAAAACTGAACCGAGGAATAAATTATACTACACAAACTTAACATAGCTAATTTCTACGATACAACTGAGCGTACAGTGGAACCTCGGGGGACCCCACTTATCCGGATTCTCAGTTAACTGAACTACGGAAATGACTGCTGTATTATAATAGGGTAGTTGAAAATGCTGATATTTTAAAGATTATCATACAGTACGATAGTACTGGATAGTAGGAACATTGAAGGTATGGGGCGATCCGTGATATAATATAACCCAAAAACCTGCCGCGATTTTTCCTCACAATGACATGACAGTATTGGTTGGGTAAAACCAAGCCCAAAAGTGTCTTCAGATCAACCCGAAATGTTTCTGTCAAGTTGCTACAGAATTTTTTTTTTAATTATTCAATGGAATTTTCTACTGCCTTCCCGCCTGACGCCTTCAGTCAAGCGTAGCGGAAAACTGGCTACAGCTACAGCCCTAATTCTTTCGCAGAAACGTTTCTAGCCCACTTAAGAAAAAACCTTTGGTATATTGATAAACATACAATGCTTGCACTATTGTCTTACCTTTTATCCTTCTTTACCATGAGCATCAGTCAATGTTCTACCGCTGAGTGTTAATAGGCTACAGTACAGCTTGCATCTACCAGTGTATATTGCATCAAACTATTCGAATACACGTGGTCGCCGGTTGCTCCAAACTATTTGAACACATGCATATGTGACTCACTGTTGATATCAATCAGTGAGAGCAACTCACGGCAAACTTATTTATTAACAATGTTAAACTGAGTCAGGTCATCCAGGTCCCGCTTTACATATTATTCGGGTATGACCCCACGTCTAAATTAAACGTGGACATGTTACCACATGTCATAGCGTAGCCCTGCTTCTTTTGAGCTACGCCCACTTACGTAAATTACTGTCTGTAGACATATGGTAGCCACACCCATTCATCAGTCTGTAGGTATGCACGAATCCACGTCCATTATTGTCTGCAGGCTTATGTAGAGCCACGCCCACTGATAAGTTGTTATTGTATGAGTCATAATCTAGTATAATAGTGCTGTGATTAACTCTTTTAGTGACTGGTTTTGTGAAAAGTAGGCTATTTAGTGGTCATCAGCTTGCAAAAAAACTTCACAAACAAGTATAAGAAAAAATTAGGAATTTTAAGGGACAGTGTATAGTGCTGCAATAAAAAGTACTGAAACAAGCTGGATCAGAGTAGTACGTAATGTCCAAATACTGTAAAACAATAAGAAGTGAATATCCCTACTGTGCATTGAGTATAGCACAGTAGGAATATTCACTTTCTTATTGTTTTACAGTATTTGGACATTACGTACTACTCCGATCCAGCTTGTTTCAGTAATTTTCATTGCAGCACTATACACTGTCCACACTCTAATTTAAAATTCCTAATTTTTTCTTATACTTGTTTTACATACAGTTTCATAGATATGGACTTTTCAGACTTATGGACCACCCCTGGTTCCAAGGGGTTCTGATAACTGAGGTTCCACTGTATTTCATAAAGCTACAAACAATGTATGCACTTTAGAGCTCTTAACTCCACTGATTGACACCAATTCTAAATAACAGGCTTAACAATAATTGTGACCACGTTTTGGCTTTCATTGCTGTGCATGAACCAAGTAGAATGTTTTTACGATTCACTGTGTTGCTGTTACTGTAAAGCTGATTGATAGCTTGAATTGTTTTTTTCTGGTGTGTCATATATTTGGTGCACACGTACTATTAGAGTAGTTACTTTTAGGTTTCAACAAAAATTGATATATCAAAAACCTTTACCAAGAAGGTTGGGGCTATTAAGAGTAATCAAGTACTGTATAAACTCTATTACTGGTAAACCCAGTTACTGCAGCTCTCTTGGTACATGCCTATACTGCTGGAGGATTAAATTACAACTGGATCTGAGATTTTTACTGCATTTTTACGGAGGCTTCTTGCTGGATGGTACTTGCAGTACAACTTCTCCTTGTGGTCTCACCTGTCCGTAGTCAATCTCCAGAGGGTAGAACTTGTTGGGATATTTCACAAAATTCTTCACGTTACCCCACATGTTGCCCGTCTTGGACAGGTACAGCTCTTCAAACATTGCTATGGCTTCAGTGCTGATCCTACCAAAATCCTATATAAGGTAGTAGTACATATATGGTGTCAAAACTTGAATGACTACAATATAGCAAACATGTGAACACTACACACAAACTAATCAACACACATATATTAACTGTTGTTACACACTTCAAGTTTGTTCCCTCCAATAGAGGTACCAACTCGTCCCCAAGATCTGAAGAGTAAATAGCTACAAAGAAAAATTGATCAAATATGATCACAAGAATGATAAACTGTAGTACAGAGCACTGCTTAGGTGGCTTGTTGAAGTGTAAATGTGCACACTATCTACGTGCGTGTGAGTGCGAGCGAGCATGTATGCATGTACATTCATATAACTCATGCTATTACACACTTACTGGCTCTTAGCATCGGACTCTAATATCTGCAGTTTGTAGTAAGAGTTGGATCCTCTCTGGATATCCACCATCCCCAGTACAGCATTGTACACTACTCCACTGACCTCATACACGTGATGTGTCCGCTCAAGACCTGCAGCGGCCACAAGTGTACACCTCACATTATATTATGCCATCCAGTACTACATGCTATATAGACAGTATGCCACAAACGTACACACTATAAGGTACATAGAGAACTGCTGTAATAACATCACTGTGTAATACCAGGGTTGGATCCAGGAGGGTTCTGAAGTTAGTCAAGTACATGTATACTCAGGATTGATTATTGCAAGGTATCAAAGTACTCTAATAATGCAGTCAACTACAATAGTCATATATTGTATTTTTTCAAGTTACAGTGTGCATAGATTACCTGACATTTTTTCCTCACCAGTCCCCAAAATGACATCCATTTATGCAGTCTACGTTTCAAGCTTCTCTATAGCTCCACCTCTTAATTAAAGCCCCACAAAACTTTTTGGGAGTATGTTTACACAATAGAGGCATACATGGTGACATTAGGTAGGGTAGCTTAATTCCTTTAGTCTAAAACTACATATCGATTGACAGCCTTATTTACTGGGCCAGGGCCTGAAATTATGTTTTGGAAATGGTCTGATGTGGTTGGACATACTCAATAGTATTGTACAAAAACTTTCTAAAAGTGTTCAGACATCAGCCAGAAATGGTCAGAAAATGGAAGATGCCCGACCATAATTTCAGGCTCTGCTGAGCTACTTGAGGAAGTTTAAATGAACACTGTAACTACAGAGGCTCACTTGTTATGAAGCAATGAACAACAACGATCAAGTTTTCTGTGATTCAATCTTCTTGCCACCAATCGTGGGTTTACCCTCACACTAAGGGATGCAGCCAAAACTCGCCATGTAAGCAACTTTTCATTAATAAACACACAAACTATTTACATACCTTTATGAATGATCCATAACTCCATGGTGGGTACTCCTATTGACTTGCTATAAGTTCCATTCGATTTGCCATTAAATTTTGAATCAGACCATTTAAGACTCGCGTGATCAAACCATACGTATCATTTTATTCCTTATCACATTACGAGTAGAATGATGTAAATTGCATAGCCATAGGTACTACACTTCAAAAGTTACAATGCTTTGCTTACAGCCACCCGTATTCGCCTACATGTATAACAAGTATAATTTTTTTTTGAATTTTCAACTAGAGTAGGGACCATAGCACATCGGTAAAAAGTACTGAAACAAGCTGGAGTAGTGCACGATATTAAATCACAGTAAAACAATAAGAAGTGTTGTGCATTTGGTAGTTTGAGCACAGTAGGGATATAACACTTCTTAGTGATTTAATATCGTGCACTACTCCAGCTTGTTTCAGTACTTTTATCGATGTGCTATGGTCCCTACTCTAGTTGAAAATTCCAATTTTTTTTTTTGTGTACTTGTTTGGTAACTTTTTTTGTTAATAATTATTATGACTGGTGATCCCACGCATACCGCATCTGAAATGGCACAAGTATCCATTATGCTTTGTTATCAGCTATGTTCAACCCGTTACACAGCATTTCAAATCAAGAACTGTTCGAAAAGCACCTCTGCAATCCACTCATACCAAAAGAAAGAAATGGTGCCGCGCGCCCCAGTTATATCAATTATCATCTGAAAAATGAAGTATCCATTATGTTTCGTTGCCGGCTATGTTCAACCAGTTACACAGCAGTACGATTCAAGAACTGTTCAAAAAGCACCTCTGCAATCAAAATAGCCACTATGAAAAATACAGACGATTTCCATTTTGAAGGGAAGCCATCACGTGCTACCACCAAATCGACACTTTTTGCTGTCAGCAAAGATGAATGGGACACAAAGGAGGACACTGGTAAGTCCATGAAGAATGCATTGTACGTACTGCGGTATGCCAAAAGGCACCTCTTGGGCCAAAGTGATGTCGAACAGTGAAAAAATCAAGCCCGTAGCCTTAGCCGTTATCGAGTTACGCTTGTCTGAATGCATCAGTCAGTCAGTAGAAAATATTCCATAGCAACTTGTTGAAAGTGTTTCGGGTTGATCTGAAAGCTTGTTTGGGCTTAGTTTTACCTAACCAATACTGCCTCATCATCTGGGAAAATTGAGGTTGATTTTTGGGTGATGTTATTTCGTGGGCCACGCCTACTCCTTTGTGGTCCCTACTATACAGTACGATAAAAATAAGGTAATCTGTCTAAAACCAGCTAATGGCATTTATATACCATATATGACCGTATTAAAGCCGGGCTCAAATACACGCAGGGGCTCAAATATACGCCAGGTACAGCTAGGGGACTGTCATAATAAACACCGGGGCTCATTTAAACGCCGGGGTGCTAATGATATGCACTGAAAGGAGTTCTAAACTCGCATCAGCAGCTAACTATACAGTGATGTCTGGTCATCAGTGTTATGTCTTATCTTGTTCGACTATGCCTTCTCTTCTGGTGATGGCCATAGCGTATTTATCGTGGTCATTGTCATCTTTCCGCCCGACTTCCAATGTTTCTTCCAGCAGAGGAGTCCAAATGGGTTTATGTACGTGATGGGCTATGGATTTCGTATTTCGTAGGTACTTGTACTGGCACCTGTCATTCTCAACGAGTGGCTAGTAAAAAATAAACGCCCGGGTCCAAATTAATGCTGGTCTCGTTTAAACGCCGGGTCAAAAATGATTTATAGGAAATAAACGCCCGGGCTTCTATACGGTCATATACGGTACAAAGTGACCCAGCCTCCTAATGTAGTCACCTGCTTAATTTTTTTAAAAATTCAGCAATCATTTTAAGGCTTCCTATTCACTAACAAGTAGAAGGAAATATTAGGAATTTTAAGTTGGATGATCAAAGAAAAATAGTGAAACAAGGGAATAGCTAAAAGTGGTGAAGTCTATAACCATGACAGGTATAGCCAACCTTCCCTGTTTCACCACTTTTTAGTTTTTCCCTGGTTTCAACTACCCAAATCCAACTTAAAATTCTTAATGTTTCTTTCTACTTGTTGATTATCTTTTTTTAAATAACATAGTTATGAACCAGTGCATACTGCATTAAATGAAAAGAATGGCACCAAGAATGCCATAAAAGTAATTTTGCATCAAAACGCACCCCAACAATCAATAACGTAACAGAAAGGGAGGTAGCCATTATGCTTTGTTTTCAGCTATGCTTTGCCCATTACACAGCGTTATACAAACAAAGAACAGTACGAGAAGTGTCTCTGCAATCAATCCAGTTACTACACAATAGTCAACACAGCCACATCGTGCTATCCTGAACTGACACCTTGCATTGTTAGCGAAAAGAACTGCAACACAAAGGAAGACAAAGGCAAGTTCATGATGCGCGGATTGTACATACTGCGGTTGGCGAAGACACATTTTGGGATGAAGTGACATCAAACAGTGAAGAAATCAAGCCCTGGTCAAGTTATGCTTACATCAGTTAGTCAGTCAGTATAAAATAGAGAATTTTAAAAATTCCATAGAAATTCTTTGGAAGGGTTGGGGTTGGTCTGAAGACATTCTTGGGCTTGGCTGTGCCTAACCAATGCTGCCAAGCTGTCATGAGGGGAAATTGAGGTTGGTTTTAGGATAATATTTTTGGCTGGAAAAGCCCAGTTGTTAATGATCCCTAATATACAGTACTGTATGAGTCCAACACAGAAACCAAACAGATAATATTTGTGATTTATTTTAGTGATGAACAGTTTCCTTATACAGTACTAACAAGGTCACCTGATTCAGGATCTACAACAGCTCCACCCTTCACAGCAAACTTCTTGACTCTTGAGAACTCTGGACCTGCAGCAAAGAGCAAATATGGTAAGCAGAAAACCAAATTCATTGCAATTAACCACATTTCTAATATATAAGAACATGACATATGCTAGTTTATTTTTTATTTTTGCTTCAAGATCACAAGTATTCATTGCAGTTAGGCATTAACACTTACCAAAAGACTTGCCAAATGATTTGCCAGATGACTTGAACTTCGATTTCTCCTCCTTGACCTGTCCGCCAAACTTGTCCATGGACTTCACTTTCTACAGGAAATAAACATACCAGGAGATTGTTTGCCTTATCACACACACAGAGATAGCACACTACATGTGTTACACACCTGCTATAAGCAACTCAACCAACTAAGACAGATTCTGGAATGTGCCTTTTATGCAAAACAAAGGCTATGAACTAATGGCAATGCATCTGCTGTACCAGAAATGAAATTCACTGCATGTTGGGACCACAAATAAAAAGGTTAAGCAGAACACACATAATTTAAAAGCAACACCATAAAAACATAAAAGAACACAAATGCTTTTGAAATTCACAAATACCCTCTAATAGAACACACAGCTTTACAGAGGTTATAGCAAGTGGTTTCAATTAAATATTTGAAAGCACATGTGACCTGATTTTAAATATATATGTGTGCCCTCTTTACATATTGCTGCACAGTACAAAGAGGTACAGTAGGACCTCAATTATCCAAACAGTATAAGTGATTGCTCTATTAGAGTATTTCATCACGTTCTATTAGAGTAAGTGTATGTTCTATTAGAGTAGTTGAACAGAACTCTCTATATAACTAAATGGGCTTCATTTATCCAAACAAATTCACATATCTGAACACTTTTATGGTTTAACTGGCACAGGTGTTCTGATAATGGAGGTTCACCTGTATAGCAGTTAAGTATTCAATGGATCGTAGTCTGTTACTTACTGGCTGTTTGTAGATTCATTTCAGCTGTGTCTCAGCATGAATACAGCTACATATAATACTGTTGCTAGAGTACATAAATTTCAGGTACTGTTGAACATTACAGGTAATGGAAGGAGAAAGAAATGGAGGTTAAGGATAAGTAAAGTTCCAGGCTCAGATTGAGGTTCTCTGTCAACAATTGTGACAGTCCCAGAAAGCATCCAGCCAACTGCAGGTATTTGGTTAATTTGCGATCACATTACACTCACCCTTACACAAAGGTGTGTGTTATATTAGAGTGGTTGTCAATTTTAGTTTAAAACAAATAAACCAGCTGACTTGTACGTAACCATAGTACACCAAAATACGTTGACAACATGTTTACAGAATCTGTATACCTAAATGCACACCTTGATAAGAACACTTGTCCATGGACCCATTTGTACTATTGGTATACATATACACACATTTAGACCTCTGAAATCAGGACACCTCTCTACTAAGGACACAATGATCATCAGGGACCTTCAGGGCACCTCACTACTACTACTACTGACAACATTTCTCATAACATACACTTTGTCCCCAAGATGACAACAAGTGATCCAAGATGGGCACCAACTTTCCTTTCTCCTTCACTCCAGTGATGAAGCTCTCCCCCACGACAGGTATCTGTTTCTCTTCCAACTGAGCCAGTGTTCTCTCCGACAGCTTTTCTAAGGAGTCATCACCATCCGGGATAATACACAGTCCAACTTTGTAGTTAATTGTGGTTGTAATTGTGCCCCCCAACTCTGTAATCATTTCAGTCAGGCCTTTCTTGGTGGACTTCGGTTTGCCTTGTAGCAGAAAGTTGAATGATGCTAATGGCAACCTAGAAACACAAGACATACACAAAGTATGTTATATGTCAATGAGAAGTACAATACTAAAATAACTTACGATGAGGTAGAGGGGGCCACATCATTTCCATCTATCTTGCTACTGCTACTTGCTGAGGCTGCACCATCAGTTGAATCATTTGAAGGATTGGGGAGTTGTGTTGGTGAAAAGTAGCGCTCACGTGGCTTAAATCTGAACGAGTTCCTTAAGAAACAGTGTAAACACCCAACATCAGCATAGATCTTTAAATACAGTGTTACAGTAATAAATACCCTAATTAATACCCACTAGTCTCCATGGTTACAGATAGGAAGAGTACACTAACTAAGCATGAAACTTTCAGACATCCTATCTTCCCATTTAACCAAGGTACAAAACAGCATAAGACGTTATATTGCTCCCTGCTTGCAAATAAGTTCATGTAAAGTACAAGTAGGTATACCGTCAGACATCAAAGGTCTCAAGTAATAATACAAGTTTTCTGATTAGCAAAGTTAACTCATTTATATCAAGCTATTCAAATACTCTAATAGAATATACCGTTCACCCACATACTCGTATCAAAATACTCTAATTGAGCAGTCGCCAGTACCACATAGTAAGTTTGGTGAATTTGGCAAGTGAGTGAAGCAAAAAATCTGCCAAATCATTTGTCCAACTAATCTGTACTGCTGTAAAGATTTAACAAACCTTTTCTCAAATATGTTTTCCTTACCATTCAAGACCAATTGAGATACTTACTACAAAAAGTTACTACTTTTAACACTATGATATAAAATACACTGCCCTTTACTGAACATGTGTGAGACTGGGACAGATATATCATTACATTCTAAGTGTGGACAGTCAGAATCTTTGTACCAAAACACATAAAAATCCCAGACCCAGTACATGATCCCAACCAAGTACCTAAATGAGCTACATAGCCTGGAATGCCTTACTTTAACAACAAGTCTAGTAGCAAAATTGTCAAATATAGTTCTCATCAACTCAACCACATATATCACTACACTTCCACTATACAGAGTTGCATACAAGTATGGATGGTCCTCTTGGAGGTCATCAGGAATGTGCCACGCCTTCCTGTCAGGTGATCTTGTCCAGTAGGTACACTTGGTCCAGGCAGTCAAGTTGCCTGTACAACAATAGCAGTGACCTCTGAAAAAAAGAAGAAGCCCAGAATCAATCAGATTGTGCACAGATATAACTATCATTTAATTGATCCTTCATCATTTTGGTCAAGTCTCCTACAGCAATTTAAATTAACAACATTTTTTATCCTTAATTAATTTTAGCATTTTTTTGCAAACTTGGATAAAAATGTATATGGACATTTTGGAAACAATTACCAAGATGTCATGGCTGCTTATCAGGTCAGTTTATGAACTAAAGGATCTTAACTGATAGGTGTCCTCAAGTGTCCACATCAATGTACAAAGCTGTGTGCTCTATTAGAGTTTTTCATTTCACCCTGGCAGAGGTATATACACAAGTTTTTGAACAGTTCACTACAGTCATTGAATCACCCACTACAGTCATTGAATCACCCACTACAGTCATTGAATCACACTATACAACTCTACTCACATGTATGCCAGCTGTCCGCCACACTCAGGGCACGGCCTGAGGGCACCAAATGCCATCCCATCACTACAACGATCTAACATCTGGTGAAACAAACACACAAACTCCTTACACCACATACAGACAAGTGCAAGCAAAACAGCAAGAAATGAAACTAATCACAGTACCCCCTCATAAGCTATTCAGATGTAAAATTTGAAATCTTTCCTTGTACTTGTTTGCTTACTTTTTTGTAATGACATAATTCATCACTGGTGAACCATCACATACCACATCAAAGGAAAGAATGGTGCCATATACACTAAAAATTAATTCTGACTATATTATGGAACTGAGAAGTGACCATTCTGCCTCACTTTCAGCTATGTTCTACCTTCTATACAGTGTTTTAAAAAAAGTGAAAACCAGTATGAGTAGTGCCTCTGCAATCGCATGAAAATTAAAAGCACTGAAACCATGGTGTGTTACCATGAATCAACACCAACACGTTAGTGGAGAAAAATGGAACACAAAGGAGGACAAAGGTAATTCCATGATGCATGCATTGTAGCTGTTGCAATCAGCGAAAAAGCATGTCTTGGGCCAAAGCAACATCAAACAACGAAGAAATTTACTTCATACCTTTAACCCTTAAACCCATGTAGTCCAGAAAACTGGATTTAAACTTAATAAATATGCATGCCTTGCACAAATTGCTGTAACTTTCGAAGCGTCCATCCTATGACTATGATCCTTATGTCATTTTACTTGTGATGTAACAAGGGTTAAAATGATACCTAGGGTTTTACCCTAACACTAAATGGTGAGGCCAAACCTAGCTGTGAAAATAAACTTTTCGGTAAGGAAACAAACAAACCCTTTACATACCTTTATAGAAATGGTTGATAACTCAATGGTGGTTGCTCCTATCACCTTACAACAACTTCCATTCGATTCGTCGGTAAATTTTCTATCAGACCATATATGACTCACATTAGTAAACCCACAATTGAAATTAAACATGTGACAAGAATTTTGAAACACGGAGACACCACTCGTCGCTGTTCATCACTTCATAACAAGTAGGCCACTGTAGTTACAGTGTTCATTTAACCTTCTCCAAGTAGCCCAGTGAATAGGCCTTTAATTGATGTATATTTGTAGGCTTTAAAAGTTACCCCGCCTAGTGTCGCCATGCATGCTCACATTGCGTAAACATGCATTCCCCAAAAAGTTCTTAGGGTTAACTATAGTCAAGTTATGGTTGGCTGAAGGCATCAGTTAGTTAGTCAGTTAATTGGCAAAACATTCTGTTAAATAAAATCTTAAAATTTGTTAGAAGAGTTTGGGGGTGACCCTGAATTAAGTCATTTATGGGCTTAGCTATACCGCCCTACCTAACAAACGGTGAAATTGTACCAATGATTATACAAATGTAACAATTAAGAGTCCTTGTCTTTAGGCCTTATCAACTTAACTTGCACCCTGCAATGGGTCCCCTTGTCTACAGTTCTTAGTTTGCTATTATAGACTGTACCTTGCTCTCCCCTGATGGAACACCTTGGCGGTTAGCCTCAAGTAATGTTCGCAGACCGCTGGTCTTTAGTGAACGACTCAGCCCATCACGAATCTTCCAAACAAGGCCATTCTGCTCCTACAAGTCAATGATAACATGCAACATGCCACAAGCAAGAATTTCTGACCTTCAACTTTTTCTCATCTTCAAGTTCACTGGCTGATTTGCTCTTCTTGGCAGCTGGAGCAGTTTCCTCAGGAACCGCAATACGTTTGCGACTACAAACCAAGACACATGCTATGCTACAAGGTCTCCTCTATACAGTAAAACCTCAAGAAAAAGACCTTGGGATGTCTCTAGTAGTGAGGTTCTTATTTCAGAGGTGTCCAGTGTAAATGGGACCATTGGTAAATGTCCTGATTATCAATGTGTCAACATTTCAGGGCATCTTTCACACAATACCAATTAATAAATAATGCTAGCTAAAGTCACTACATATTTAAGAACCACAATAGCGAATTAGTTCTCAGGGTTGGAACTTTCTACCAAAATACAACTATAAATTAAACAAGGGGTGTGTGTGTGTGTGTGTGTGTGTGTGTGTGTGTGTGCGTGCGTGCGTGCGTGCGCACGCACACATTAAAACTTTTAATATTGCATAGATAAACTGAAGGCTTGGTAGATATTGTCTGCATACCAACATTGGTAACTTTTAACTCCCCCATCAAAAATTAAGGTACTAGCTAACCTTTTTGCTTTCTTAGTCACACTGCCACCTAGTTTCTGTGTCAATATTTCCCTGTCAGGTTTCTTCAGCTTACTGAAGCCTGTGAGGTGGTTGGCAGTGATCCCTGATACGCCAAGGTGAAACATGGCCTGGATGAAGCAGTCAACGTGATGCCAACGAGGCATTAGACCAATGGCAGCTGCTACATGTCCATACTCTGCTGCATCTGGCTCCACCATTTTGGCAATACGGACTTCATCCTAGTAAGGAATATAGCATGGATATGAGTGTTTAGTAAGAGTCAGCAACTATTTGTATAGCTATAGTATGTTCACGTTGAGCTGAATCCTGAAAAACAGCTAAAAATTAAAAGTGGATTTTTTCTCAACAGAGTTCACATTTCTGCCAACCAGATGATTATTGGTAACAGCAAAGGTGTCAACAACAGACACGTACGGTTTGGCTCCATTACAAGTTCAGGAAAGGGGTCTAATGGACACTGTAATTATATGGCTTCTCCATAGGAATTGTATTGTGAAAAATTTGATTGGCCATAAATATTATGTCAAACATTTGAACAACAAGATTTTGAAATATTTTTAGCGGGTCAAGCAGTACTACAAATGAGCCAAATTTCAAGATCATGTGTAATTGCATCCATGTGTTTTTAAATGTTTTTGAGGATTCAGCTCAACGCAAACGTACTATAGAATTTATCCTTTCTATGCTTGTCTGTTACACAGATTTGCAACATGCATATGGTGTACCTATAATGTATGGCACACACACACACATTGGGTTTTGTTGTGGTACATTTTACTTGTATCAATAAAGATTTTTCTACCCAAAGGATAAATACTGTAAAGTAGCCAAATAAATTTTCAGCTCTACCTACCTTAATCTACCATTGAAATCAATCTCACTAAAATTGGTAAGTTGACTACAACACCTAGTCTGGCGCCGCCCACCCCTTCGTAAAAAGTAAGGGTCTGGTGAAATACAGTTACTAAATCATTTCTACCGCCCAGATTCGGAGGTAGCCAATTAATGCGTGCCAATGACGTTCATACATAAATCGCCTTGGCAACACAATGCGTTTGTTTGGCAATCATCTGATGTCACAAGCAGTAAGTGCACTATCTAATTGAAGAAATGATTTGGTATTTGTATTTCCCCAGACCCTTACTTTTTGCGAAGGGGTGGGCGGTGCCAGACTATACAACACCATGGTCCCATTTAACATGCATACACAGAAATGTGTACATGCACAAATACTAACTATTTCAATCTTCTCGTCACATCCACGACACGTGGCTCGGCTGGACTTGGAGTACTCCACCTGAAGGTCAGCCATTTCCTGAACAGCTGATCCCTTAGGTTCAGCAGCAGCACCACCACCCAAGGTCCCACCCCCACCAGTACAGTGACCTTCTATCTTTTTCTGGTCATCCCACCGCAGTGAGTCAAAATGGGCCACATCTGAGGTTGCTTTGACACGAAACTTCTTGAAAAAGCAACTGAAATGATACCAGTTAGGCACCTGTCAACAGTGAAAGACTAAAATAGTTGATACGTACAACTAATGACTTACTTTTCCATCAAAATGAGACGACTACAGAAAATAATTTAAAAAATACTTATGATCAGCGTGATAAAACGTGCCCAAACCACTGACCTGCACCATGTGTGCCATACGTAGAATATCCTTCGATATCAATCCCTTGCATGCCTTACAAGATGCCCTGCCGGACTTAGCGTACTCCGCACGATAGGGAAGTTCTTGGCTCGCCATTGCGCGTATAAAACGTTTCGCGGGTTTAGCTACAAATACCACGTGATCACAACAGTGCACTTTAATTAGAGTTACTGCAGATAGCTGGTGGTAACAGTAGCTTGCTCCTACAACCTTAAAGCATGCATCAACAACAAACTTTCTTAGTAGTAGTAGCAGTAGTATAGTGTGTGAAACATTTGACATAAAAATTACACATCGCACATATACACACACAATAAAGTCATTAGGAATCTCTGACATCACCTCAATCAAATAACCCTATTAAAAAATCACAGCATTATAACATGTCACCCACACCCACAACGCATTATGGCAGTGGAGACTTACCAAATCCCATGTCATCATCTGATTCTTCCTCAGATTCCTCTTTCTTCTCTTCCTTCTTTTCTTCTTCTTTAGCAGCTTCTTCGCCTCCAGTAGCAGTGGCACCACCTCCTCCAGATGAAGCCACTGCCACCCCGGAACCAACATTGCTGATCAATGCACCAATATCCTTTCCTGTAAAAGCAAAATTAATACTATCATTTAAACAATGAGAACATACAGGACTACATGCAAAAATAATATGCTGAAGTTATTAACCTTTCAAGGCACGAGCAAACAGGCTGGGCCAAACTGGTTCAACGTTTACGTTGGCTGTCTTAATCAGCGTGGTAATTCTGTCCGCCTGTAGAGTAACATATAATATCAAAAATTATGCGACCAATTTCTTTCACTTACCGTCACTTCGATGCCGTCATCGTAAAGGATGAGGGCGCTGTAGACACAAGCGAGTTCTGAAGTCGACATTTTCCCTTCTACTGTATGATATAGTGTACGTCGCCGATAAAGGCCTTAGCAACAAGGAACAATACACCTATATCACTTGATATTTCTGACTATGGCGCAAGATGGCCTAACACGTGCTCTCAAATGCGCGCTATTTAGAACACAACGGGTATGGTGTCCTATAAATAGAATTAAACCTATTGTTCTACATACAATGTTTTTTTCTTTTGTGTGGGGCGGGCCCCGAATAAAGTGGTCTGGGCACGAGACTACTATATACAATCATAGATTATAGAGAGAATCTATGATACAATGAGCGTACTTCTAGCTTGGTATGGTAGACAGCTGAGTACAAGACCCAACATCACCAATGCAACTACCACAGGTGAGTTTGTGTAATACATGAAGTGTAATCTGCTTATCAGGTCTGGAAATCACCTGCCTCTGGCTCACCCATTCCGATGTCGTTTAGCACTTTTGTTCAATGCAAAGCCACTTATTTTCGTGCTCTGGTGTTTGGAGGTGTACCTGCTGTTTTGGAGCCAGTCGGCGTGTGTGTCGTAATGATGATAAGAGACCATCATTGATTCCTTGGTCACGGGGCTTACTCTAGTCCCGCCTCCAGACTAGGCTTACCCTTGCTCTGGGACTTTACCTGTTCAGACACCCTGGCCCCATCTAATTTATCTACTCTTGTAAGTGGTGCCAGCCGGCTGGCAAACTCTGCAGAGTCAGCTAAGTTTAGAAAGTATTCTCTGATTCCATCATTTCACTTCTCCCCTCTATGTGTTGAGACCCTGGGTGCTTGGGGACCATGTGCACGCTCATTAGTGAGGCAGATAGGTTCCCAGGCAATGGAAGAGTCTGATGATAATAGGGCAACCCAATTTTTAATTCAGAAGGTTGCTATTGATGGCAATGCTGCTTTGCACAGGATTGGCTCTCTGCCCACTGTTTGAGCATGAAGACCTTTTCTTCTATTGTTGATTTATATTATCTTTAAAAATTTTTTTAAAAAAACACAAATTCACCTGCAAAAAACCACAAACTCACCTGTGGTAGTTTGCTGATTTTTGCAACTAAAAAAAAGCTATAGAAGCCTCTCTTTTTTTAAATCTGGCAGTGCTGCTTATTAGCAGTGCTTTTTTGCCGTATGATATTTTTTTTCATTTGTAACTTCTTCATAGCAGAGATACTCTCATTAAGGTAAAGCAATCAGGCTTGGCAACTATCGATATATCTGTCAGTATTTTAGTTTACACCAGCAGTAAGGTCAGCATGAAAATTGAATGGGCTAGTATCATTAATGACCATTCGTCTCTCTGCAACCGATCCAGCCGCTCCCCATCTGTGGTACTTCAGTTTCATCTGTGGGTTGATGCTGTCTGTAGCTGGTTGCTGTCCACATCAGCAATGTTAGCGTGTAGTTCAGGCATGACACATAACAGTACAGCATTGTGGCAATAATTTAGTGTTGAGTGTGTGGTATGATTGCTTTGTGTTTATGTTTGGGTTTGTATCTCCCCTATAAAACTAACAAAAAGAGGAACTGCGTTGCTTCAGTGGTTGTTTCAGCTCGGAATTACTGCCTAAATTAAAGCTAGTATACACTGAACTCATACCACAAGCTCACTATATATTTTGCTGTATGTAGGTGTGCTGTTTGCCCTTGGAGATGTAATTGCACAGAAGTTAATTGAGAAACAAAAGAAACTCGACTGGGGAAGGTCTGCCCGTTTTGGGTTAGTTGGATTCTGTTTTGCGGTAAGTGTGATCTTAACAACTGAGTGGTTAGACAGTGTAAATAGGGTCCTGTTATTGGTGGATGGTACAGATTACTAGACCGAGTAATCACATCTACTGGACCAACAAGTAAGATGGCTACCTCTTATTTACATGCATTAATACCTCTGTCTCCATGGCTACCTCTTGTCTTCAACAGCTGCATTGAAGAAAGTGCTTTGTGATCAGGTTAGTTGACAGTGTGACATACATGTAATTTTGCTTTTATTTATTTAGTGTCTGTTTGCACCCTGCATCTATGTTGCACTATTACCGCTTATTGGAGTGTCAAAAGGTCTTTTTACTACTCAAGAATTAAAGCAACAGCTGACAAAAGTATGATGTATTTAAGATGTACTAGTTAACCTTATGTTGTTAACAGGATTACAAGCATGTTCTGATCAATAATTGGAAGGTAAATTGATACTTGTAATCTTACTTGATGTGATAGCTCATTACAGATCTGGCCAGCTGTGCAGCTTGCTAATTTCTATTTTGTGCCTCTTCACTTCAGGTGAGCATGTTCACTAGTGCCAAAATATTGAAAGGCCAAAATGCAGGGCTGCTCGCAGAAAGGGGAACTGGGGCAAATACCTGGCCTTTTCTGTTGTACTGTTAGGTCTATTTTTTTGATTGCCCATCCCTCCAATTGATGCATGTAATAACAGCAATGGGTCTTGAAACATTCAATCAAGAAGCTTGGATCACAATGATGTTAATCAAGCACCATAGTCAACATGATTTATGGCACTTGAGTATACTGAAGTGGTTGATAAGAGATTTTGTCAATCAAGCTTCTTGATCCCAGTCACAAGTATTTCAGTAGTATAGATATTTACAGGCGTGAATCTTGTGTAGAGAATTAGATAAATCATATCACTGTTTCTTATTTTCAGATTAGTTGTGGTGAACATCGTAGCACTAGGATGGAACACATACCTATCATGGGTTGCTCATCAATAAGATGTTTTAACCTTGCATGGTTTTAACAATCTTTTTTTTTTAAGTGTATACGTATGTGCAAGAGTTTAACTCTTAGTATGTTTTTTTTTTTAATTTTTAAGGTACGTGCACATAATAAAGTGCATGTAATCATATGTAATTGACCACCGTTGGCGTCCCTAGCGAAATGCCCTTGCCGGATTTGTTCAAACAAATTCGCGAGCATTTCAAGACACACCCACTGGAGGTAGATAGTATCGATTGTGGTACAATAATCACTAGAGATAAGACACATTTCTTGTCCGCGGATCCTGAGAGATGGCGGGAAAAATATGAACGCCAACGTAGACAGGGTACGCGTGGGCTGTTTGCCCGTGACTATGTCCCGTACAGAGCCCTTGGGGATAACCTCACACATAATGGACTTGATGCTGAAGAAATGGTGTGTAAGACGCTCAAACTGCCTGCCAAGAAAACCACTTACCAATACGTGAGCTAACCATATTCCATGTTTTGTCTTACATTTCTACTGTTCTAAACAGGCCAATATAGGTAAAAATGGACAGAAGAAAAAGACCTTTGTGAAAATGGTATGTACCCTAACCATCTCACGTGCTTGAACATAAGCCATGTTTTGTTAGCCTGGCTTGATACCTATCGTAAAGAAATACGAGGAGACAGAAGACATGCCAACATCAGTACATGGGGGTCTATCCACAATAGACCTGGTCCTTAAACAGTGTAATGAAAGGATAAAAGCTCAGAAGAAGGGGGTGTGGTATGAAGAAGCAGCTGAAGCTGTAAAGGTTAGCACATACACACCTTTAATAGAAGCACAAATAATACAATGTGTTGCACATGGATTGGAAAATTAATGCACATATTGATGTAAAAGAGAGGTTATAGCTACCTTGGGCTTTTGTATGTGTTTCAACAAGGCCGGAGGAGACGGTCCGGTTGGTCAGGCCTGAGCCAGACCAATAATCTGGAGTTGAACCAACTAGTTGACCAGCTCGAACTACATTACTCTCATGCAGTCTTTGGTCTCATGCAGTCTTTGGACGATCACATCTACATGTAGCTACATACATTTTACAGATGTTATTGAAAATACATGACACGAGTAGTTGTTACCTAGTCTCTCAGCCTAACTAAAGCACAGAACTACACGTATAGTACCTCCAATTAGGCCAATGAAACTTGATTACCAGTTTCTCACTCAGATTTTTGAAAATTTGATGCGGGCGGGCGGTTATTATTCATTATTTTCCCAAAAGCACAACACACATCCCAAACATGAAGATTTCTGCCAAAAAAAACAGTGAGATCTACACTGATTACTCTTGCATTAAATAGCTAAAGTACGTTACTAATCTATAACAAGTGATTTTTCCATTAGAGTATAGTTGATTGCTCTATTAGAGTAAAAGTGACTGTTCTATTAGAGTATTTCAATCTGAAATACTAATAATGAAATTCTATGCGGGTGTATCAAAAGCATGCGGGCGATGACGCGAAACTGCTAATCAAGTTTCATTGGCCTTACCTTACAGTACAGCATAGCATTCGTATCGCTTTGTACAGAAATGATTGTGGGTTCTACGTACAGTATCACGTGTGCTGACATTTGGCATTTATCACATGTAAGGCAGGTGCCTTCTTTGATTCTAAACCAGCACACTTATATCACAATTCAATCTTCATAAAATAATCATTAGCATTCCTTGGCTTGTCTCTCTTGGCTTCTTTTACTGGGCGAAGGGCTGGCAGTGACAAACCAGATGACTCATTCCGCGGCAAGAAGTTGTACACCCATACATTACATGGTGGCCATCTGGATGAGATGTTGAGTAGAAATCACTCCTCTTCAACTACCCACTCGTCCTGTCAAGATACCGAGCAAACTCTCAGTTCACCCACATCGCGCCACTTTCGAATACTGATTGGTCTCGTGACTATCCACCAGTATATTTACGTGATGATTCGTTCACTTCATACAAACCAGTATAGTAGTATACTGTATTTTGTAGCTGTGTAGCTTTTTATTGTAGCTGTGTGAATTCACTGTATAGTAATTATATCCTAGCTAAAGGGGGCCATGCTGCATGGGTTCCCTGTGAAATTTGGGGGGAAAGTTGCAAGTTGCTAGCTAGTTTTACTTTAAAATTTAGCATCAATTTTAAATTTTAAGGCATTTCAAACCTTTAAATTGCAAAAATTCTGCAACTCCTAGGGGTTGCACCCCCAGACCCCCCCTTGAACTTCTAATTGCTAGCTATAACTAAATGAACAGCAAGTTTCATGCTGTGTCCCCTGTATGTCAGGTCTACAATTATACATAGTATAGAAAGTGTGAAGAACAACAGATAGGCTTGAGCATATTTTTATAGCTAGCTAGCTAGCAGTGAAATATCACTAAAATTGCATATCTGAGTGTCTAATTTTCAAAAAATTCCTGTGGGGGCATGCCCCCAGACCCCCCTAGAATGCTCGTGCTTCACACTTCGCAGAGTGTGCTTTGCACACTGTGCAACAGCTCTTCTCTCATTGGCATGTATATAGTAGCAATTTCAACATTATAGTCAATGGCCTGACCAAATCAATTTTCCCTCCTCTGGCCCTGTTCAAGCACAGTGCTACGAAGGAAGGTAGCAGCCTTTGTCAATGTCTGTATAGTAAAGTGTGTCCTCTGTCAGCCTTTTCCTTGTTAACAACCTTTGAAGTAAGCATTGATGATTACACCCCATTTAGACCACTTCAAATGAGATAGCATTTGATTATCATAAACTGAACATACTAGCTACAGGACTTTCACTTTAGCCACCTGTATCTAGTGTCCCACCCCTGGATGCTAGTACCTATTATGTACACCAGACTATAAACTGAATTTTTAAGTTTATGAAATGTCATCCTTGGTCTCAACAATGAGGGATATGGAACCATTTCCATGTGGCAGTGTGGTTTGACCGTTGCACAAGATCACCATGGATATTTAGTACAGTACAACTTTGATTCATGTGCCACACAACTCAAAAGTTACAAATAACTACACCTAGCCAGGCTACTATTACATGTTATATTAAACTATGTAATGTAAAGGTCGTAACTACATGTATATTATTGACATCCTACTAGGAGGTTGGTTCATTCAGCTACTCTTGTGTGGGCCTCCATTGTAGCTTGTCTTGTGGTTATACTTTTGGTCTGCTAGCAGGTGTGTTGGTCATGTAACTGCATGCTCACTCGGATGTTAACAGCTCTGATAATTCCATCAGCAATCCAAATCACACATCAGCAAAATCAAACTAACACCACCAGTGAATGGCTACACTGCCAGTCTATTGGTTTTTTTTCCCTCAGCATTACTCAAACTACTCGAGGCTGGTTTTAACAGATGTCTTTTGTGGGTGGTGTGGCAAGCTTGAATGGCGGTTTCTGGCCTTGTGAAGGACTTTGCTTCACAAGAATCAGTGGTACACAGGTGGATGGGCTCATACAGTTGGACAAACATTTTCTGTGTTGTTTTTGCTGCATATCAGCCAGTATGGAGCCAGCACAGCCCTGTAATCTTGTGTGTGGACTTCAATCACAGGGCCGCCGAGATGATTTAAGGCAAATTTAGAATGTGGGGTGCTGTAACTACTAAGGAAAAATGGACAAAAGGACATTACAAGAATTAGCTTAGCTAACTAGCTACTAGACTACAACTAAAAGCAAATTAGCTACTAATAGATAAGCTTATTAACAGTTTAAGCATGTCAAGTTAGGAATTTTTTGAAAATTTGACAGACTGAATATGCAGTGATTTCAGTAATTTATCACAGTATATTAATAATGTTTATTTGACTGTTGTATTGCTGTATTAGGGTATCTTGAGCTTGAATTTTATAGCAAGCTTTCTGCTAAATGCATAAATCCCTTTGTACAGTTACTATATATACGTATATAACTGAATACCGGTATTTGCCTGACTGTTGTAATAGGGTGACTGTTCAATTAGAGTATCTCAATCTTATCTGAAAGTCACAGTGTCATATAAGTGCTTTATAATATATGTTATGAGTAATGATTTGTTGCCACTACTGCACTGCATTGCTATGGATCTTATTGAGCTTGCCGACTGTAGATGGTATCTCTTACTGAGGCTTCTTGTATCTTCAAGTCTACAGGAAGATTTACACTGTTGTATGTTGGCTTAAAATCTTTAAAACCATTATCTCAAACTTTTAATGTGCAATTTGGATCGGTTTTCTAAAATCCAGTCACAAATTAAGACTACTACGTAAACATATCACAAATAAATCATTACACTAGAGTAGTCTCACCTGCCAGATGTGTTGTGTGGGCAGCAGATAAACATCTGGTCATTCTCCAACTTTTGACATTTGTACTGAACCATGAAACCCTTATGCCAGTGCTTCAGGAAGCTCGGTGAAACTACACAAACTTGTACAAATATCGCTCTGAAATTCCCTGCAAATAGCATTCCCCTCAAACAACACCTGTTTTATTGGAAGTTCAGACCCATTTACACTCCCAAGGTCAAAATTCACAGCTGGGAAAGGATTTTCTCACTTAAAAACAACTATAGCATGATGAATAGCTTTGAACTCAGTATTACACAACAAATTAATAGTGCACTAAAACACAAATAAGAACCTCACTCATCCAATGTACTTCATATAGACATACCCCCTGTAGTTTGAGCTGCCTCAGTCATAACGTACAAAGAACATGTACTCAGCACGTCAAAGGAGCCACCATTTTCTTCTTCACCAGTGAAACAAACGCGCATTAATTAATTACAAAAATATTGTGTTGCCAATCCCTATATGTCTAGTATCCATTATTCCACTCACTATTAGTACTTTTGATAGACATGGCCTCCATCACAGGCTTTAGCTCCCTAGTGGGATAGCATTTAATAAAACCCCCTTGATGGCGAGAAGTCAATGATTAAGTAGAGGTTGAATGCAGAGAAGATCACAGATCCCGGCTGTTGTGGCTCCTCTTAAACTGCATGTTGTTGGGGATCAAGTCACCACTGGATCTGGGATTTTTTTTCTGCATTCTTCAACGTTTCAGTTACATGTTTCAGACTCCCTGTATTCACAGGCTTTAGCCTAATTCTCACAGGTCCCTAGTGGGATAGCATTTAATTTAATGGGTCTCTGGAAACTGCTTGAATTTTGCTGGGCTATTAGCTAGTTGATTTTCTCCACACCCACCATAGATATTATAGCTTATGAAGTGTAATATATATGCCCCCACCTCCCTAAACTTTCTTTTACATTTTCAGGGTGGTTTGAATGCCTCCATTCCATTGGCTCGCTTTCCTTTGGACCAGCTGGGCTGGTGCTGTGTTTTTTACAAACACCCCTGGAATGTAGGAAGGAAAATAATCTGCTTGCATCGTTGTGAGTAGATTATTCTACCCGTCACTGTAGCAGGTGCTAAGAAAGCAGCTCACATGTTCTATTTAATCACGTAATCGTTTCTCTCTCCCTGCTGTAGGTAGTATTATCACAGCATCCCAACAACACACTACTCCATTCATTATAGATATACTGGAACCCCTGTTAGTACCTGTACAACTTTTTACAATTAATAATGTGTTTTAGTTGTTTAGCCATTGAAACCTGATGTGAGATAAGTTTAATGATGTTCTGTAGTGAAATATCAGGTGGATGAAGCTTGAATGTTTGTGTAGGCTAAGGGATTTGACACCAACCAGGACCCTGTACAAACCTTGGAAACCCATGTGAACTTGAATAGAATCTTACGTTTTTGTTTACTTTTACGTAATCATTTCATTGATGGTATTTTAAATCTTTGCAAAAGTATTTGATATCATAATTACAAACTAGGGCTCTTTGTTCTGTTTCCTTCTCTAGAAGAATATGTACTGGAATCAATTTCGAATAAAACATTGCCTTCCTCTGCGTAAATGGCTAGTTTCACCATCAATTAAGTTTGCCCTGTAAATTTTGTTACAAGAAACATTTCACTGGTTATGTAATTTAACAAGTTTGTTTCCATTCCATGTGCAAAATATATACCATATTCCTTGGCTAAACACTGCACCTTCAATAGTAGCTGCACTTGAGTGGTTCCACAATTGCAAGGGCTTAAACATTGTTTCCAAGCATTGAGTGGTGGACAATTTTGAATAGTGATTTTTGGAACTAAGATAATAAATACCACAGTGTTTAACCAAGTAAATACTGTATGTTATTATGCATAGAAGTGCTAGTATTGAAACATTTTGTACAGAAAGTCAAAACAGCAGCCATAAGGCCAGCTGAAAGAGAGAGTGTTATTCCACTCAACATGAGAAGAAAGTCTCTCTTCCCTGTGCCTCTGGAGAAGGAAGATGACCTAATGGAACAGGTGACAAAACATTGGAGGGATTACCGACGTGTTGCTATACTACCTCCTTCACTTGAAGACAAGTTAGTAACAGGAGCTAGCTTAGTAGAGCAGTTTACAAAGGATAAGTCACCTCCATTGCAAATTCAGTTTAGACCAGACGGATCTGTCATTCCCATGGAGGAAATAATAAGGTAGTTAGTTATGAATGATATTCCTACACGTAAACAATGAAGGTTTGATTTTCAACTACTTCTCTATTGAGTAAATGATTACAATTGGTATCACTTTTGTATATAACTTGTTGGTTTGTTGGTTGCGATGCAGAATATACCTCCAATATTTTAAGCAGATTATTGTCCACCTTAACAGGTGTCATTTTGAGTGTCCAAACCATAAAATCAAACAATACAGTACTAACCATAGGAGCGCATCATCATTTGTCTTGTGATCTCACACACTACAAGCACACATATTGTTTTGTTTTGTAGGTGTAACGAGATCAAGGCTAGGAATGACCAGATAGCCAAATTGGAATGCGTATATCAAGTGCTTTGTTGCCTACACAACTTAAAGATTAGCAATCTTAGAAGTCCGGTAAGTATATTATTGCTTGTTCTAACACACACACACACCCCCCCTACACACACACACACACACATACACACAAACTGGTTAAGCAAGTAAGATATTGACTGTAATTGTTGTTGTTTACTGTTGACTGTTTGCATACTACAATGGGTGTATCTCCAGTGTTGGGGCAATTACTTTTTAAAAGTAACTCGTTACATATTACTTGGAACTAAACTATTTAGTTACAGTTACATATTACCCAAAAAATAAAGTAACTATAATAATAGTACATATTATATTACTTTCCGTCCACAGCCTTAAGCTGTCATGTGTGAGACTACCACCTTATCACGTACATTGTTGGACAATGTGCAAATCTTGGTTATAAGTAAGAAGCTACAGTAAGCTTCGTTGTGTCTAGGCGTTACTTATTGGATTAATAACGAGATTAGTAACTTCGTTACTTGTAGTTATATTATTACGTAATACTACACTCGTTACAGTAACTTCATTACTATGGTAACGCGTTACATTTGTAAGTAAAGTAACTTTGAGTTATATTACCAGTGTTATATTACTTTGTTACCACAAAAGTAATAATATTATGTAATGCATTACCCCCAACACTGTGTACCTCACACCAATTTGTACTCACTATTTGCAATACCTTGCTCGAGTTAGTGTACTTATTGATGTTTATCCCAGTACGGACTGTATATGTGTAGAGATTAGGTGTTAAAGCTCTCTACTGAGTAGCAAAGGTTCTCCTAGATGACCTTTGAGTTCAGTGCCAAAAGCCTTAGTACTGGGGGAAAATTTGTTGGATTATCCCACCCTTTATCCCAAATAAGGAGTTACTGATGACAGAGATCTAGGAATACAAGCTCTTTCAGCAGTTTTCTCATTATGGACCAATGTAGGCACTTTAAAATCTTTGTCCATGTTATGGAGGTTTTTCCGTTCTATTGTGTCATTAATTCAGATAGTTTAGGATATTTCACTGTACATGTCACCATCATTGGTAATTTTGTGTTACAGGGCAGGAGAAGTTTACTTAGAAAAAACTTGTCCTCCTAACTATTATTACATCTACTATAAGATGTGATCATTATTTTGCGCCCCAGCATAACACGATGAGGTTGAGCTTGTGTTCTAATCTATTTACTACTGTAGGACATACTGTCACCCTCAACACTGAAGCTAATATCACAGGAACCATTGAAGAAGGAGCCAGCTCTCCGACCACTCACTAGAATAGTCAGCCTCGCTCCCGTCTGTTCCTGTATCAGTCACACCACAAGTACCATGGCTGCACCAGGTCACGTGACCTGGGCCAAAAACTCATTTGTGAGGCCGTACTCTGATGGTTGCAGCCAGTAAGTAATGTGGTTTATGTTTGATTTGGCTGATGTTGGTGGTACCAATAGTACATACTAGTTGTACCCGCACAAAAATGCACTTGTTAACTAAGACCAATGTGTGTATTCCTGCATGCTTGGTTGTCACAGCATCCAACCCTACATCAAAGTCTACTAATTGAGCCCTTGATATTACTGTTCCAAAAAAAACGTGATCATTTTAAATATGATGTTTGACATGCATGTTGAATCTTGATACCCTTTGTACACTAAATCTATAAATTCCACATCCTTATAAAATGCCACAACAGTACATATTGATTTTGTTGACATTGCTTAGCTGCAGCAGATGTTCAGTATTCCCCCTTTAAAACAGAATGAACCTGCTGTATAGTACGCATGTCAGAAATTTTACTTCAACAATACCCTGGTATAAAAAAAATTTGTACTGGAACTTCCTTACCAACGATGCTAACTGTGTAACGTAGCTCCAATTTACACAGTGGTCTCACTTTTCTTTTGTAAGTTTATGAATACCAACTTTGAAAAACTTTACAATATAGATGACCATTAATTTTCACTAAAGCACATACGTAGGTGCTTAATGGGCCTGGATACTACTATAATAGTTTTTAGGCTCACTTTTTGAAACTCAAGCAAGCCCTGTAAGTACATAATATATACTTAACAGACCCATACGATCGTGCATTAGCAACTGTGTTAATACCCACAGGTCAACAATGAAGAAGGCAATGGCACCTTCTATTGAAATGTGGAGGGATGTAGTTGAAGGCACTGATGGTGACAGTAGTAGTGATCTCACCAGTTCAGCAGCCTCACAACTGAAGCAGTACCCTTTGTATAAGATGTTGAACAACAATGCTGGGGCCACTGCCATATTTGGTGGTCAACAAGTCCAGTTTACTGCTCGACAGATCCAGTAACTAGCCTGTACAATGGAACCTCCTTGTGTGGGGCCTATAATATATATGGTAAAATATCTTTAATTCAATAGCCAACTGGTTCAAGACAGTTTACCAAGTGTTTTTCTAGTGAGTTTATTAGTCAAGGGGACCATTATGATAAGGTATCCTTGTTCAACTTTAAAGCTGATCTCAATGTGTCCCTTACTACTAGAGGTTCCACTGGTCATACCAGTTATATGGCGTTACAATGGTTATGTTCTACAGGCTCATGCCAGTTTGGCAGAAGGTTCTTTACTTCAGAGGTATAGTAATATATATAATATATATATGGTTTACATGTTGTTTGTGTACCATGTTAGATTTGTATGAAGATGCTGCCAGTTTGGAGGAACACAGGTGTGTGCATGGATGTTACACTTTTAAGCATGTTATGTATCTCTTTGTATAGAAAGAAAAGCATTTCTGAGGTGATTGAGAGTTGTATAAAGTCATTTCAAACTAGCAGAAATACCATGGCCAAAACAGTCAGGGATGAAATAGACTGCATGAAAAAGTAACAGTTGAATTTCTAGTTTGCTTATAGTAAACACAAGTTGTGTTATAGAAACTCCAGAGATATTCTCACAAGCAAGTGGAAGAGCTTGCAATTCAAACCAATCAATGGTGATGCCATCGTCCGCATGAGGTTGAAAGCTTATCAAATGTTATGCAAGTGTAAGAGAAACTATGACACAAAGCCGAGCTGGTAACCTCACAAGTTAACAGTGCCACAGTACTCATCAAATTTTCTGCAGGTTTATTAAACTACAAGTAGAGACCACATCAATATGTAGAGACAATGAAGACCAAGAAAGAGACGATCTACTGTTCAAGATACAACAACTATCACATTTTGATGACAGAACAGTACAATACGTTGAGGTATATGACGTGGATGTATGCATGTCATATCATAACTCTTATGTTTTCCTAACAGCAAAAATTATTTCTACTGGTCCTCTCAATGCCAGCATTTGAGTTGTGTACAAAGAGTATGACACAGGCCATGTGTTTTGTAATGAAGAATGTACTACAACTAGAGCCCAGTGCCCTTGATGAATGGATCCAGTATAGAAAACTACCCAACCTATTTGCTGACGAATGTGAATGATGTGATGTTACAAATGTTTCATTGCTTCTCGTGTTGACAAACGTGATAATTTCTGTTTGTTCTGTGTCACAAACTTTCTTACTGCAGACGGGTTTGTCTTGGCGTACTCTCGAAGTGCCCAACCAATTGCTTTCTGAATAAAGAATTCCGTTTCATGTGCCTGCAACTTGCAGCAATCAAACAGCCAAGCTTGATTGGTGTCCCCTTTGTAGTTCAACTGATGAAGAATGGCTGTCCTGCGTAGCCATATGTTGTCATCTTTCTTCCACTTGTCCATCACAGCGATTCCTAGCTTCGGTCTTTGCTTCACAAAGTAGCCCACAACTATAGGGATAATACAGACTATTAAAAGTGTGTAGCTTTTTATTGTTACTGTACCAATTAGACTAGCTAGCAAGTAGTAAAATCCAACAGAATTACTGGCAGCCCTTTTACTATAATTCACACAGACAAACATTAAAATGCAAATTAAGTATCAATGGGACAAATACTACAGCATCTAGTTGCTGCTAGTATTAAACTGTTGAGGACAAAAAAAAAAAAAATTTCTTTACGTATTGGACCATTTGTCTGTCTATGCAGATTTTTTTCTAAACCCAGTCTATTTTTTAATATTACAGCATGGAGCCAAGAGCTACCAGCTACATGTCACAGGGCTGCCACAAAACAAATTGACACAGGTTTGAAATAGTAGAATGTGCATTACAAAAAAGAAAACCATTTGTTTCACAACCTAGAGAGTTGATTTCAGTTTCACACGATCTATAGGGATTCAATTTCAGGCACAAAGTTCCTACTATGATGATAGCGCAAGTAAAAGGTCCTAATGAACCATTCAACAACCTTCACCATCTAACTAATTCTCACAAATTAAGGCAAGCTATGAAACTCAAAGCCACAATCACAAACTTTCTAAAAACTTATAAGCAAGTTTTTATTTGAGTGGAGGTTCTGAAATTTCTAAAACTGTATGAGATTGAATCAAAGGTTACAAATTTAAGTAACCAAGTCCCTTATCAGTATGAAATGGCCACCATACCACGACCTGCAACCTACATGTAGTGTTAGTACACTTTTAGTTCAGCGTTACTGTTAGAAAATTTGTAACAAGTTATTTTGAATTTTCAAAACTAAAATAGATTGCTACTAAATCAAAACTAAAATGTAAGGCCTATTCTTTGTTTCTACATCAATTTTTAGGCAGCCGCACCAAATTTTAATTATAGATCATGTGAAGGCATTTCATGATAGAGAAATACACCAATTCAGGTGTTAATTACCTTGTCTTTTATCTTCAATCAGCTGCTTGTTTTCTTCTTCATCCAACGAAACCTTATCGAGGCATTAATTTTCCGTATCAACACTTTCTTTCAGCTGCATATTTAGACACCACAGAATTATTTTAGAGCTGGATTTCAGAAGCACTTCAGCCCTGGCGCTACTATAAGAGGTATACTAGCTAGATATTTGCAACTTCGCAATTGGGATCCCGTTTGTGATAGGTTTACGACCAAACCCATCAAATAAAGATCTAGGTGGACTAATAGTGATAGAGTATGGAGACCACACCTCTTAACAATCTAGCTATTTACTTAACAGTAAACAATATGACCTCACCCCTTATTGGTCTAGCTAGCTGCACAACACTTGGCTGACTTGTGATACTCTAATACAACAGTCACTCTAATACAACAGTCATGTATGATATTCTAATAGAACAGTCACAAGTTGCACTGTAGTTAGCTGTGCTACAACAAAAACTAAACAAACTAGTATTTTTAAAAATTTAGAGCCATAAAACAAGGCCAATGTAAACACTTCCCAGGATGGCCAAAGCTACAAGCACTACAGTGAAAGTTAAGCCATACAATCAACTAAGTCACCTGCCACCACTCCTAGTACTAAGATGGAATCAATGTATAAATCAATGCTGGAGCCACATTAGGGGCATATTTTAGGGGATGTCCTGGGGTTTCAGAAACCCCCTCAGAAAATTAGGATACACCAGACTATCTTACACAACAAACAAAATAAATGGAAACAATAGCTATAGTGAGCAATAGGAAACGTGTATGGAATCCTCAAGAGAGGCCTTTAGGCCACGTAAACTTAATTATTAGTTTCTCATCCTCCTGTACTCAAAATAACAGTGCGGGAGGGTGGATTTTTATTTTATTTTTCACTAACTAGATAGCTGAATTGCTAGCTGAAATGACTCAACGCAATCTGTTTTCTGTAACACGCTACAAATTTTGAATGCTAGAGTTCCTCTTTTCGCAAAGGGGCGGCCACACCAGACTATCTAAAAACTGCTCTAATAGAACATCAGAACAGAAAGAAAAAGAAAGCATTTTAAAACTTGAAGTTGAGGCTGTGCACCAAGTAGCAAATCTTGAAACCACTTTGGAAAAATCCTTGATACGCCCCTGCACGTGACCCTCAGCTACGTGCTCCTGCAATAGGCAGCATGGACAGCCCTGATGTGACCTACAGCTACTCATCCCATAGATAGTAAAGGGCGCGAGTATCTATGCTCATCCTAAGTTAACTTTCTCGTGGTTGGTGCACTTACCGTTACTGGCTAACATGTCAATAGTATCCCACCAACTACGCGTAGTTATCAAATGGTGAATACAATCTATCGCTTCATTGAATTCCAGCTCAGTTTTTCCTAACAGTTCTTGCCTGTATTTCCTTGCAACTTCTCCACCGAAGTGTTGAAACTCTCTTTCGTCTTGCTCCCACAGTAGCGGTAGTAGCTGGAGTAACACGGACCTGTTCTGCAGCTGGGCTTTGTACTCATCTAATACCAGTTTGTCTGCGCCAACTCGCAATGGCTTTTTTAGTCCAAAGAAAATAAATTTGTTCCTCATATATTTTGTCATCCACTGCCTGTCTACAACGGTTTGTGGACTTGCCTTTTGCGTGTCAACGTAGCTCTTCCTGAGAGAGCGTACAATCGATTCAGCTTTCATATCAGGAGCCCTGATAATTGAATATCGTTAAATCTGAACTTATTTCACCCATGGATGTGCACTACATAGAATCATAAAATAAATTGAATTCGCAAATTATTCACAGTTGTAGGTGTACAGAAAATTGTTCTATAAACAGTAGAGGCCCTAAATCTTTACTAGCGTCCTACAATAGCGAACGATCACTTCTTCTTTCCTCCACCAGCTTTCTGTGCTGACTTGGTCACTTTACCACTCTTAGCTTCTTGTTTCTCAACTTCCTTGATAACACCAACAGCAACTGTCTGCTTCATGTCACGGACAGCAAAACGGCCAAGTGGTGGGTAGCTAGAGAAGGCCTCGACACACATTGGTTTAGAAGGTACAAGAACTACAATGGCAGCATCTCCACTTTTAACAAATTTGGGATTGTCCTCAAGCTTCTTGCCAGAACGACGATCACATTTTTCCTTGATTTCTGCAAACTTGCAAGCAATGTGAGCAGTGTGGCAATCCAAAACTGGTGCATATCCATTTGAGATTTGGCCAGGATGATTTAGAATGATAACCTGTTTAAAGTATACAAGGATACAATGCATCAAGTGAGTTGTCAACTTTACCTGTGCAGTGAAGTTCTTGGCTTCCAGGGGAGGATCATTCTTTGAATCTCCAGCAACCATGCCACGACGGATTTCCTTGACAGAGACGTTCTTAACGTTGAAACCAACATTGTCACCAGGCAGAGCCTAAATGTAAAGGCTGTAAACATCATACATCAACACCACTTGACCAACCTCTGTCAAAGCTTCGTGATGCATTTCAACTGATTTTACTTCAGTAGTGATCGCAGCAGGTGATATCGTGACCACCATGCCTGGCTTCAATATTCCTGTCTCAACCCTTCCTACCGGTACAGTACCGATACCTACACAAAAACATGTGATCCATGGAGTTATGACGACGTTTGGCTAACCTCCTATCTTGTAGACATCTTGGAGTGGTAATCTTAGAGGTTTGTCTGTGGGTCTTTGCGGTGGCAAAATTGAATCCAAAGCATTGAACAAAGTCTTTCCACTTGCATTGCCTTCTTTACGCTCAACGGCCCATCCCTTGAACCACTTCATCTACAAAATTTCAAATATATATATGTATAACAAAATATTTGATAGCATACAATTTGTCAGTCATACCTTGTCACTTTCCTCCAACATGTTGTCTCCATGCCAACCAGATATGGGCACAAATGCAACAGCTTTAGGGTTATACCCGATCTTCTTGATGTACGTGGACACTTCTTTAACAATTTCATTGTAACGAGCCTCGCTGTATGGTGGCTCAGTGCTGTCCATCTTGTTGATTCCAACAATCAGTTGCTTCACCCCAAGGGTGTAGGCCAGCAAGGCATGTTCACGAGTCTGTCCATTTTTCGATATACCAGCTTCAAATTCGCCAACACCAGCAGCAACAATCAATACTGCACAGTCAGCCTGTAGTTAAGGAAGTGTTAATAAGGTCAAAGTGACATAAAAGGTCATCTCACCTGTGATGTTCCTGTGATCATGTTTTTGATAAAATCTCTGTGGCCAGGTGCATCAATAACAGTGATGTAGTACTTAACTGTCTCAAACTTCCAGAGAGCGATATCAATGGTGATACCTCTTTCTCGTTCTGCTTTTAACTTATCCAACACCCAGGCATACTTGAAAGAGCCTTTGCCCATCTAAAAACAGACAAACCTCATCCACAACTAGTTTATAACAGGTCTGCAATACCTCTTGGGCCTCTTTCTCAAACTTCTCGATGGCTCGTTTGTCGATTCCACCACATTTGTAAATCAAGTGTCCGGTGGTTGTTGATTTACCGGAGTCAACGTGCCCAATGACGACGATGTTGATGTGAATTTTTTCCTTCCCCATTACTGCTGAGTTTAGTCAATCACTAGAAAGATGATCGTAGCTGTAACAACAACGAAACAAGGGACTTAAGGTAAAGCACGTGGTTACACCACGGTCCACGTTGCAAACACAACCTATCAACTACAAAACAACACAACATTGAAAAGAACACAGTTTACAATACAAAAGTACAAGTTTAGAAGAAACAAATCCACCGATAAACCCGATTCAGAAGGATTAAAATCACACAAGAAATTCACTCACCTAACTCGTGAGCCCGCGACAATAAAAGAGGATGACCAAACCACAGTATTTCGTCATAAGACTAAAATTTCACGTGATAGGCACCCTTATAAGGACTTGTTTGATAGTCGTTAAAATTTTTGTCGAGTCGATATTTTTTGATATCTTTATTGCTCTTGATAGGCCCTATCAGAAGAATAAAAGTCAACTACGTCATGATTACGTCATCCTGTCATAGGAGAACAAGTCCGGAGTTTGACTGTCATAGCAACAAAAACGCTAATAACAAATTTAAATGGCGATTTTTGTTCCCCGTTAATGTCGGCTACGATCCCGTGTTTAATGGAAGTGTCACACATGTCGCAGCTTCAAGAGCTCAAAAAAGCGAAGAAGATTTATCTCTATAAAAATGGAGCAGGCCAGGACGTGGCAAAGATGATGGTGATTAATGATAGAGTTGTGAAGGATTTCCCCGCCCTATTAAGCTACGCTACGACTGGTCTGAAGGCACCAGTCGCCATAAGGAATCTCTACACACCACAAAATGGCCACAGAATTGGAACTTTGGATGATATTCAACCAGGACAAGTCTATGTTGCAGCTGGACAAGAAAGATTTAAGAAAATAAGGTCAGCTGGATTTTAAACTCGTAGCACAACAAAGTTTAATGCTTATTTCAGATACGGTGCTCCAAGGTTGCTACCACGAAGAAGAGGAAACTTGGTACGTTGACTTTATAACACAGTGCGTCAAAAACTGGACCTTGTTTCTATGACAGGTACCTGCTAGAACAGACCAAGCAGTTGTGGCATCAGCAAGGTATAAGAAACCCACACTAAAACCATTCCATATCCAGTATGTTATTGTATGTATTGGTGAATTGATCTTATAATTAAATTTATTGCAGTGTATTTCGTAATGGTGATGAGAAATTTCAAGGAGTGAAAATCCTGTTGACAACACGCACCTTGTACTCTATGGATCATGTAAGGAAATTTATTAGAATGTATAATAGCTAATGACACTCTGCGTAGGTGTTAGAGCTAGTAATGGAAAAGGCTGAACTGTTCACTCCAGCGTCAAGGCTTTGTAACATGGATGGCAGGCCAGTTAAGAGTTTGTCAGAGCTGGAGAATGGCAAGCACTATGTGGCTATTGAGGGAAACAAGTGAGTATCGTGTCAACACCAATTTGTAGCAATTAAGGTTAATTGTAGGCAACTACAGTTAATTTTACAGGTGTTATTTTCCCTAGGCCTTTCAAAAGAGTAAAGTACTGTGTGTTTGACACTATCCCAGAATCAAAGAAGTAAGTTGTTCACATTACATTGTATGTCCTCTAGCATAATTACTTTATGTGCTGAGTGGGTTGTCCCATTACGAGCCTTATCCACTATTACAGCACAACATAAATATGGTGGCAGTAGTGGGGGTACTTTGTACAGAGAAGTATTGGGAGAGGTATGTAGCAGGCATATATACTTACTTCAGTACAAATGAGCATATTTGCATATATCATTTGCCAATTTCATACCGCCACAATATGTTTACATTATAATATAATGGCTCCAGTTTGCATGAACAAGTCACTTACACCCCATTCACACTGTCCCGGGTTTCTTTCAACTAAAGCACTTGTTCACGCTACTACTGTTCATAGTGATTGCATGCGCCAAATAATAGTGAGTTAAAACGTGCACAATGTATAATATGCCATTTATTGTTATAAAAACTACTGAAAATTGTTGCAACGATACGAAGACTAAGCTTACAGTCGCTGTATTATAGCCAGCGGGTACTAATGTCAGTATAACAATGCTGTTTGGAGTCATGGCGTATCTTGCAGTATGTCACACATGCTTGTAGGCTGGTCACTTTTAAAGTGTAGAATATACTCGCTGTGTGGCCAACAGAAGCAAATTTTTGTTGTCAACCTGAGTTTGACCGTGTTTGCACTGCCAGGCCAACCCATACCAGCCCACCTCACTTTGTCATGCCGTGCTGGGCACAGTTTGGGATGGCTCAATTGATTCACACTGCAATTTATTTTGAGCCATGCCATGCAGTACCTGGTTCAGAAGGTAGTGTGAATGGGGGTGTATGAATGGTCGGTTTGGTTACTGTGTAATCCCCCCCCCCCCCCCCCCCCCCATATAATCATTAACACGATATACTCATAGCATTTTAACTTGACCTGATCAATGCACAACACATAGAAATGGGTACATATTAGGGTATTATGTAAGTAAGAGTACACCGCATAATATTATGAACTGAGATCCATACAAATTATGACCGCTTGATATAAGTGTGTTGCAAAATACTTGGCCAGGGGTCAACACTTGTTATGGTAATGTGTACATGCATGTTAGCAAATGGTTTAATTGTAAATCATGTTGCATAAATATAGAGTTTATAATTATGAGCTCTCCAATGACCCGACCCTTTAATACCTCACCTAGGAGCCCTGCCTCCAAACATTGTTTTTACATAATACATCTTTGAATTTGGTAGAGGTTTGTGTGGAGTTGTATTTGACACACACTGACCCCTATTATTCCTAACAATTGGACAGTTATTAAATGCTTAGTTCTCTCTACGTATGTGACCGAATTTTGGAAAACCGTCGATATACGCACAACAGTACTTTTGTAATAAAACGCATTTAAAAACTATAGGTAAAAAATGCAAGCTCCAGAAAAAAAATTACGCAAGTTTTTATCGCCTCACTGGTAGGCGAATTAAGCCGCCAATGGATAAATCCTGGGCATCATCGTGTTCGCCTGTCCATAGGGAGTACAAAAATCTTTGTTTCATCTCCATACACGAAAAGATTCCAAAGTTACAGACGTTTGTTTACGTTGCGGTGACGAAAGAATTTACCGACAATCGTTTTTCAGTGAATTTGCCTTCCTTTTCGAACAAAGAAGCATGCCTGGGGAAAAAACTATACCTTGGTGGATGCACAAATTCATGGCGAACACAATGAGCCACGATTCAATTCTGTACGTCGTTGTATCAGTAAGTTATGATGGTTTATGTAAGCGCCTGTAGATACTTTTCTCGATAGCTTCTGTACATATCAAATTATTTGCTCGTCCGGTTGTCTAGTGCTGTATTTCCAACGCTGCTTAACTTAGGAAGCTGAAACTTGGCTAGTCCATTCCTCTGTCCCTGTAGAAAACAAAGAACAAATAAAATGCATTTTGAAAATTGTGCAGATATCGACGGTTTTCTAAAATTAGGTCACATATGTCAATCAAGATGTGTACAGTGCTGTTTTTTTGCTATTACATCAGATTAGGAACCAGTGGTCCAATAGCAGGTAAAACGAGACTATCTACTGGTGGGGGTTATCTCATACCTCATCCACCACTCACTAAGGTATGGGTTATGATGGTAATGTTGACATAGTTACATGTGGTATATTGGCAGCCTGCAGTGAGGAAATTTAGCAGACATGAAAGACCAATGGGTGGTAGGAAAGACAAAGAGAAGAGAGAAAAGGCACTGGAAGACCAAAGAGCAGTAAGATATTAATTCAGTCATTTGTAATAGTCAAAAGTGGTATTTTCAGGATTCAGTTATTGGTGCAACGATAATTCAAAAAAACAGAATACGAACAAAGCCAACACCTCTTTCAACATCATCGCAGCCACTGCACAATCGCAAATTAGAAACTGATGGTTCACACCATACAAGTACACTGCCACAGAGCACGATAGCAGAGAACACTACAGTACCTGACAGTAGCCCAGTAGCAGAGAGCACATTGCTGCAGTCTACAGCTGACAGCAGTGAAGTACATATGGGCACATCCCCTGTAACATCTACACACCAAACAATGTTTCATGCATCAGAAAAGAATAATGAGAGTCCTACCAAAGCTTTTGAGGAAGAGCCAAGTATGTGAATTCTGTTAATGGCTAATCACCTTGTTATATTTTATTGTCAAATCAGCAAATGGAGTCTTCAAATCAAAACTAGAGATACACAATGCTGAAGGTGTACATGAAGCACAAGGTACAGTGTATGTCATAGTTATTTGATTTAGTTGATTTCATAAATGTCAGATATTGAGGTGGAGCAACCGATAGATCATGAACAAGCACAAGAGGTAGAGGAACCATCACAAACAGATGCAGCCACTGTGGAGAGCAGTAACAAAGTTGTGTCAACCCATGGGACACCTGTCACCACAGCTCAACAACAATCTCCTCTTAAATCAGACTCTGGACAGTTATCCCCACCTAAACGATCAAATCCCCATTCTCGTTCTGGTAACAATTCAAAACTCAGTTCCAAGTCTGGTGATAGTTTGGAAGCAGGTCATAACTCTCCCACAAAAAGTAATCAACCTAGTAGAACTGGTCATGTGGACTCTAAGAGAAGTAAAGAGCGGACACCAATAAGCAGAACATCACACCATGAAGATACATAAATAAATACAGTCATTTTATTTGATGTACACTGGAATCTCTGAGTAAAACATGCAGCTCCCAACTCTTGGGTGCTGTGAGACTATCCACTCTACAACTAAGTTTCCGAATTATCCTTTAACCATATACTTGCAACTAACATTACAAAGTTTTAACAACACTTCTCAGGGGCGGATCCAGGATTTTGCTAAGGGGGGGAGCACACAAGTAGAAGTCACACCACAGTGTGTAAAGCACACTCCACAAAATGTGAAGCATGAGCTCCCTAGGTGAATCTGGGGGAATGTCCCTCCAGGAAATTTAGAAAATTAACATTCTGAGATTGAATTTGGTAGAAATTTGTTGATAGTTCAAACACTGGAAGATACTGAGTTAAAAACCAGAATTAGTGTAAAGGTCTAGGCTGCTCCCTAAGGAAATTTTGAAAAATTAACATTCTGAGATTGAATTTGGTGACAACTTTTGAATATAATTTTGTTGATAGTTCAAACACTGGAAAATACTGAGTTAAAAACTATGCAGAATTAGTTTAAACTGCTGCCTAATGAAATTTTGAAAACTTAACATTGTGAGATAATTTTGACTTTTTAAAAATGCTTATGAAAGTTCAATGCGGAGGCATGAACGCTACTGAGCTGTAGTAGCTATAAAGTCTATAAAGAAATTGACTTTGAGAATGATTTTGGTGCTAATTTTGGCTGAAATTAAGTAGAAACTTTTAGAATTAGAATAACTGAGGTCCCCTGCACAAGCATCACAAAAATTTTAAGCATATAGATAATCCTGTGTGCAGCTGCATCTCCACTATAGCCACTAGGGTGTGGATAGAGTCATTAACTCAATTTAGAACAGATGACACATTGTTTTATAATTATGTTACTCTTGACTGTTTTATTAGAGTAAATTACTGTTCTAAACATATAGAAGGTGCTCTATCCCACCTACTGTTCCCCTTGTGCTGCATATGGGTAACAATTTGCTACAGACACATTTATTATATTACACATAGTCATAAACTGCATAAAAATATTTGAATTATGTCTGAGGTGCCTAGCTATGTTGAATGAGCAACAGTTAAAAAATTCTGAGGGGGGGCGGCACTGACCCCCCGCCTCCGATACATAACTAGTAAGTATGCACTAGTGGTATGGAATGGTTATTGAGTAATTATATTACAGTGGAACCTCTCTGTTATGGACACCCAGAATTTTTGGCCACTTTTTGCTGTAATGTAGAGGTTTTCTCTTTCAGAGGTAAAATATGTAAGAAGTCAGACCTGTTGGGACCTGGAGGTTTTTTCTATTGTGTCCTTAATTCGGGGAGTTTGTTAAACTGTAGACATGTAATTAAGGCTGTAAAATGGGTAAATCAATGTGTATGGTTTTATCACTATAGATGTGCTCTGTTTATTTACAATTTGACTGAAATATATACGCAGGGAAGTAATTATATACCTATGTATATCCTTATAAGGAAATTTTATTCCAGTAAAGTGTACTGAAGGTTAATGACAATAAAATGTATACTTATTATGAACTCTTGCTAATAGCTATTAATATTGGCAAAAAAAAAAAAAAAAAGCCGACCAGTTGAAACGATTGAGATTTACGTAAGCGGTTGACCATTTAATCACGTGGTGTATATTGTCACGAGGTTGGCCGACCACTTGCTGACAGGGCGTGATCAAGAAAGGTCACTCGTTTTCGTGTTGAAGTTCCCAGCTATTATGTTCAAGCTACTCGTGTTCGTTGTTTTGCTATGGAGTTTTCCGGCTACGCTATGCAATGACTTGGAAGAGACTTCACGTGCCAGGGTGCGTGCCGCAGGAGCAGAATTGGTCGGCCAATACTTCTACCCTCGTCTCATTCAAAGTGTAAAAAGTTTCAAGCTATCCGACACAGTAACCCTAGGACAGTATCAAAATCTTGCTAACAGTGACAGTGTAATAAAGTGCGGAGAGCATTTCAGTAAATTCATTGCCAGTTTAAATACGAGCCATCAACTTCAATATTACATGGATTCATTTGGAAAACCAGAGGCTGGAATTTTGTATGGTAACTATATATTCCTTGGCAATTATGACGAGTGCATTCTGATCGGAGACACTGACTTTTGTCTCTTCCCTTATAATGTAACTGTGTACGATCCTTTGAATCATAAAAATATCAGCGAAGTGTTTGATTTAGGGATGTGTTATCCAGAACTATGTAGTGCACAGGATTTTTATGCATTAGTTAACTATTATGTTTTTACTGAACTTCACAATTTGAACTTTTCTGCTATTGGCATCAACGCCACCATCGAGTCAGTCTTAACTGGACCATCATGTCCCTGGAGAAATCTTAAATGGACTGCAAGTTCCATTATAATGTTATTTGTATGTTGTTTAATGGCAAGTCTTGTGCTGCTTGGAACTCTAGTGGACATACTAATTTGGGCATTTGACATCTTGCACAAACACCGGCAATGTAATGAAATGAAGGCACCAATTACACTGGCTGAGTCAGTATCTGGTGATGAAAAGGAATCAATAAACGACGAAGAGCCGCTGATTAATTCACAGCCTAAGAGGCAAGAGTACGGTTACAAAAGGAGTGATTTGCAGCATAGGCTAATGGAATTTGGAAAGGATCTAATTTTGTCATTTTCTCTTTACAAGACTATTCCAACTATCATGGCAACATTCCAGCCTCCAAATGCGATCACAAGCATTAATGGAATACGTGTGATTAGTATGTTCTGGGTGATCCTGGGTCACACATTCCTGTGGGGTTTGTTCTACCGGGTCACAGACGATGCTGTCTATGCTATTGAAAATGTCCCCAAGAAATTTGCTTTCCAGCCAGTAGCTAATTCATACTTATCTGTAGATAGTTTCTTTGTGATGAGTGGTCTACTTTTATCCTATTTGGGGATCAAGGAGATGGAACGTCGCAAAGGAAAGTTTCCGTATTTATTTTTCTATGTTCACCGTGTATTGCGTCTTTCGCCAGCATACTATTTTGTGTTATTTGCATACTACAAAATCCTTCCCCATGTTGGGTCCGGTCCCCTGTGGATCATAGAAGACATTGCTCGCTGTGACAAGTATTGGTGGACAAATATTCTCTACATCAACAACTTTTATCCAACAAAATTTTCAGATCAGTGTTATGGGGTAACATGGTACTTGGCAAATGATATGCAGTTCTTCATCATTTCTCCGATATTTCTGGTGCTTCTCTACCACTTTTGGTATGTTGGTCTTGCTGCTATTGGAGGCACCATGATGCTCAGTTTCATCACAATAGGCACACTGGCTGGGATTAAGAATCCTAATGCTAATTTACTACAAGGAAGTCTCCCCATTAATGGTACTTCAGCAGATATTTCAGACTTCGCCTACTCTAACATTTATGAGAAACCTTATTGTCGTATCAATGCATACCTGATTGGAGTACTACTTGGCTTTGTACTGTACAAGAAGTGGAAGGTACCAGGTAATTTTTGGGTACGTCTTGGTATCCATGGAGCATTGTGGGTAGCAGCTGCAATATTTTGTTCACTGATTGCATATGGCCAATACCAGACTTGGAATGACCACCCATTCAATAAGGCTGAGAATGTGCTATTTTTTATGTTCAACCGTACTGTCTGGAGTACTGGCATTGCTGTAGTGATATACTTGTGTCATAATAACTTTGGTGGTGCTATTAATACTTTCCTGTCATGGGGCGTGTGGGTACCCCTGAGTCGTCTGACATTTATGGCTTATCTTTCCCACCCCATTATACTGACTGTCATTTATAGTACCATGAGGTCTCAATTCTTATATACCCACTACTATCTGTCAATGCTGGTGGTCGCTGCTGTGGTATTGTCTTATTCCTTAGCATTAGCTTTTGCTTCTTTCGTTGAATACCCACTAGCTAATGTGGAGAGTGCAGTTTACAAGTTTGCTGGAATAAAGAGAAGGAAATGATGTGACAGATGATATATCACTCATTGTGGTATTGTGTAATAATGTGTGTTTATTTGTTGTCATTTAGAAGTATTTATATTTGTAACATCTTAACACTGTTCTTGCTGTTACACTATAATTATTTCAGTATTCTTATTACATGTAAGTTAATTAGCACTGGACAAAACACTGATCTATATTGATACTCATTCAATGTCTGTCATGCTGGCTATATAGACACAGTGTAGTATGCAAACACACTTGCAACTGCATAAGTTGTGTACGTACTGTAAGCATGCCTATGCTGCACTGTACCTAAAAGCAACAATAATACATGTGGGATTTCATTGCCTTATTAGCATCCCATCATAATGGTTATGGGTGATGGGTGTCATGGCAGCTCTGGTTGGTCAACTGACGTTTACTTGGCAATGTCTAAAACACTGCTTGGGATCAATAAAAAATTATGTTATCATTCTGTGCATCCTTCATGCACACATTATCATCACTAGCAATGGTAGGCACATACACTGTGTACATGTTTGCCATACACGAGAGACCAATACTATATCCTGTAGCACTAAACAAGCAGTGAATGATTCTATCTCAATAAAAAAACTAGGAGTATACTATGGAATATAGCTAGTTAAACCCCCAGAATGGAAGTTAAACCTCAATGGTAAATATGAAAGATGACATGATTTACACATTCAGTTGCAACATAAGCCATTATTATATCCTCAAAATTTTGATTTGAAACCATACAAAATACTTGTCACATTGTCTACAGTGAAGTCACAGAAAACATGTCATAATGGACAATTGGAAAAAATTACTCAAACTGGCTACTAGTGGTCACCTCATTTATTTTTGTTATTAATGCTTTACAGCACAAGTGCTGAAGGTCTGTAGGGCACCTGGTCCTACAGCCTGCTCAAAGACTTTAGCTACTTAAGGTGTGTTTGAAAAGTTGGAGAAAGGAGAAAAAATCCATGACTGGACCTAGGTGGCCTCGAACCTGCAGCCATCCGATTTACGCTCGAACACTTACAGGAGTCTACCAGGTGGTCAGGATGTTTTCTCCTTGTTATTTTCATGTAACTATATCCATAGGAATTCTAGAGAGTCCTCATTACAAAGGCTACCTCATAATCACGTCAATAAGGTTTCAAATATACTTCATAACCATGTCAAGTACATCTCAGGTATACATAAGGCTTGGTCTCGCCAGCCAGACTATATTTTTTTCTTTTGTCATTTGGTCAAGAACAACCGCCAAATGACAGAAGAAAAATACAGGTGACTACTGGCAAGCTTCATATTCTCATTATTACAACCACTTTGTTATAGTGACCATTTCAATTAAAAGATCCCCAAAATGCTGTGGTGTATTTTATGACTTTGTGTAGGAGAGTTTGAGACTATAACTTCTTGTCTCATTTCACTATAGTGAACTAATGTGTGGTACAATGTAACGTAAGTTAATTGAGACACATATGAGGCTAACAAAATAATGATTTGGTATTAACAAGATCTTCATGCATATAGAGCTTTTGGGGCCAAAGTCTGTACATATAATGAAGTTAATAATAAGGTTACGTAGTTAGCTAGCCAGACTGCTTTGTTTATCGTTGAGCAGAGGAATGACTTGCACCACCATACTCTTTCCCCCTACAAAAAAGCCACATAGCAACCATGTACAGTGATTAGCTAGCTAACAATAAAACAGTCTAAACTGAAATGGTGTACTTTATTATCTGGTAAATTGTGACTGTATGTAAACATCTGTTCATTAATTGAGGGATGTCATGAATAATGAGAACCAATTATTGAGGTTTATATGAGCTATTTTTGGACAACTTCATGCTCATGTCCACTATTCTGAAAACGGTCTTATTTTATAGGTGGTCTTTGTAAAGAGGTGCTATTATATTTGAAAGTTTCAGTTTTCAATTTCATGCAGTTTCAGTTCTCAATGCCCACTGTTTCCAATATCCCAAGTCAGTGCAAGGTTGAAGTTACATCTGCACCTGTAGGACATCATTATTATCACACCTCGGCCTCAGCTTCAAGTTGATAACAATGATATCCTACTCATGGTAGGTCCCAGGTTTAACAATAACATAATAAACAACATGATAATGAATCAAATCAGTTGCAATTTTTGCTGTGCTTGCAGTTTATATAATATGGCTTCATGTTGTCACACAGCTTGAAAGAAAATGTTATCAAGTTTAAGCAGAAGATGCAACACAAGTAGCTCAGCCCACAATAGGAATAAAATTTGTTAGATACAATCATTTGTGAGACTGTAATACAGCATTGTTATACTTCATTGAATATTAGCTGATTGCTTTGTTAGAGTATTTCACCATGTCTGGAGTGATATAGTTATTGATAATAAACATCGTTTACAAAGTACAAAATACTAAATGATTAATAAATCATGTTTATAAAGTATGTTAATAATTTACAAACTACGTGTATGATTTATAAAGTATATGTATGATTTATAAAGTATATGCATGATTTGTAAAGTACAAGTATGATTTATAAAGTATATATCTATGATTTATAAAGTATGTGTATGATTTATAAAGTATATGTCTATACTTTATAAAGTAGTGTATTGATTTATAAAGTATGGTTATAGTTTATAAATAAGGTGTTTTTGTACTATTTTGGCACAAATGGCACCCCATAGTTTTTTGCATACCTTTTCAGACTTTTGTGGACTTATCGTATCTATACCTGAAGTTCTGTATGCATGTTTGAAAACACCAGATGCTTCTGAAAACTACTGAGAGATAGCTAGCAGCCAAGATGTGTTTGGCTACATAAATTATTTCAGTACAGTATACCTATAGTACGTTAACGTTGAGCTGAATCCTCAAAGACATTTAATAACTCATGGATGCAATTACACATGATCTTGAAATTTGGCTCATTTGTAGTACTGCTTGACCCACTAAAAATATTTCAAAATCTTTTTGTTCAAATGTTTGACATAGTATTTACGGCCAATCAAAACTTTCACAATACACTTCCTATGGGGAAGCCATATAAGTATAATGTCCATTACAGCCCTTTCCTGAACTTGTAATGGAGCCAAACCGTACCTGTCTGTTGTTGATACCTTTTCTGTTACCAATAATTATCTGATTGGCTGAAATGTTGACTCTGTTGAGAAAAAATCCACTTTTAATTTTTCAGGATTCAGCTCAACGTGAACATACTATAGAAACTGAAATGTTCACCATGAATGCAGCCAACCATAGTGTTAACCCGTAACAAGCTAGATATTTATAATAACCATGATTTTGAACAACTTTTTTCATGATGGTATCTGTAACACAGGGACACCACCATGGGTAGTAATGGGGGTGGTCGGTAGGCAATTGGTATATATCAACAGAAAAAGGCCGAGCAGGCCATATGGAGTCTCCAGCCTAAATAAAGGGCTCTAAAGATTGCCTGTGCCACCAGTTAAAGAAATTACATGTAGAAATCATCTGGGCAACTGTCCAAGGGTGTCCGTGCCTACCATGATAGCCTTCTGGCCAGTGGCATTTCAAGGTGCCAGAGAGTGGCTGGCACATGTCTCTAGAAATCCACTAGTGAAAAGTAGCCAAACCAATCAGTGGCATGGCAGTGGTGTGAATGTGTAGTGTATTGTTACCCATTCATGGTAAAAAGTCAAATTCAATAGTGTGTGCATACATTGTCGATTTTCAAAATTTTGGTGACATATCTGCAAGATTGCAGGTGGGTTTCTATGTCAGTGGGTAGCAACAGTGACTTGTTTTCAATTCTGGGAGGATGATCATTGATGACCTGTCGAAATAAAATTCAACCCACAGTTATTATTATATACTAAGAAGAGTTATTTCAGTTTGAGTTTCAGCAAAGCTGCAACCTGGACCATAACTGATAATTGGCTTTGTGCAAATTATTTCTCAAGAAATTAAAAATGTCACTGTGCTTTTCATCAAATCAATTAACCAAAATACATTCAGGTACAATGTTATATATTACAAGGGCCGCTCTGAAGTTGCCACAAATGGAAACTTCTATTATACACTTGGATGCCAATCCATATTTTTCAATTCACACATAGTTCACTCTCAATTTACATACAGTTGCATGTTCATCCAGGTTATAGCTAGGTATATGGAGCAGAAGGGTCTGGGGGCTGTGCCCCAGTATTTTATATGTTTCTATACTGAAATATTTAGAGAACATAATATCTAATCATAGTAATGCTTTTTAAAGTTGTGCAAGAGTTGTAGGGATCTGTGACAATAATGAGTAGTTCATGCAGTTATGATCTTAAAGTAAATTGTTGGAACAGAGAATGACATGCAAATAACCACATGCATTTCATTTGCTAGCAGGCTAAATGTGCCCACAGTCATGGGATGGTGTTGCTGATGTAAAAAAAAAAAAATTCATACTCAGCAGCTGTGGAGGATCCTTAATAGTGTTACATGTGGTGACTGTTCTATTAGAGTATTTGACTGACTGCTCTATTAGAATATCTTGATCTTGTATATAGTTTTTTTTAGGGGAGCCCCCCTCTTGGATCCGCCACCACACTTAGAACCGAAAGTTCATGAAGTAATCTGGTAGCAATGTCATCCATACATATTTGACAGATTCAAATATAGCCTTCAATTCAATTTCAAAGCTATAATATTCAGCACATGTGTAGCTGATCTGGAAGTCTCTTATGTCTCTTCTTTGGCAGGAAAAAAGGTGAGTACAGTGAAACGTGTGTATTAAGGACACCTCGGGACCAACCGAAGTGTCCTGATTCTTAAGGTGTCCTTATTTTTCAGGTCAGTTCACATGCTAAGAGATACTTTGGGACTATTGCTAAGTATTCAGATTGCACAGGTGTCCTCATTTTCAAATGTTCTGATTAACAGGTTCCATAACACTGTATAGTATATCGTATGTTACATAGTTATCTCATGGTATATTATTACTACCCACACACATGATCATGACAGATGTGTGTTTATATTGTATGCAGGAATGGCAATCTATAGCTGTAGATATATAGGTCAGCCAATTGTATGTAGCTGTCTGGAGTAAAGAAGTAGAGAAAGTTAGACACTGGCGGACATACACAAAACCTATGCAGCCCTGGCATCTTGCATGCCATGAACTAAATGTTTTAATGATAACAAGTGGAGAATATCTATTGCATACCATGTTAAGTCTGGAGGGCTCTTGGTAAGCTCACCTTTTGATCAAATTAATGAACTGCTTATTGGTGTGTTATGATCAGTCATAATAAACGAGTCAGAATATTTCAGATGTAATTTCACTGCACAGATATACAAGTAGCAGTAAGCTTATATAGCTGAACCATTAGTCAAAAAAGGTAATATTTTTCCTAAAGTTACTATTCTGGAGTTGAGTCATCATTAATGATTTGTGCATTTTAACAAGTTGTCAGGCACAATTTATTTTGCAATATCTTTTACACTGTAAACTAAATGCTGTGGTATTCTGGAAAAGCATGATACCAAGACCTAAGCCTATATTATTGCACTAAAAACTGCATGAAGTATCACACAGAACATTCACATACAAACAATACAAGGTTATTATACACCACAGCACTAAATGTACATACTTCATGGCATGTAGACTGCTTGCCCTGTTAACATTATCAGTGTAACACTATTATAATACAGAAAGTTAGAAAAATGTGGCAACCACTTGCATATCCTACCATCTGTATTTAACAATATGAATGTTTTGACATAAATTAAAGTTCTGTATGCATGTATGATACAGAACAAAGCAAATTCAGTAGTATCAATGACATGCAAGTGTATTGAAAAACTTAAAGAATTATTTATGTTAATCAACTGGCTACAAATGTTAGTTTGTTGACAAAGCTTTCTTCTTCTTTTGATTTTTCCTTTCTTTTCCAAAATCAAATCCAAATACCTTGTATACAAACAGCACTAAATAAGTAAAAGGATACTCAACCAAAGCCACAATGACTAGCGCCACTGAATAGCTTAATCCTACATTTGCAACAAATGCCAGTATGGTCAAGTAATCAGTCATCAAAACTCTTGTTTGCAGAGTGGCAAAGTAAAAGATGTACAATGGCACATGGATGAGGTAAGCTGCAAACGTCAATCGACCAAGGGGGACCCAGAGCTTCCATGACAAGATGGTGTTAATGATAAACCCATAACCATTATGACATGCATAGATCACACATGAGAGACCAATACTGTATCCTGTAGCACTGAACATGAAGTAAGTGATATTCTCAAAATCTGAAAATTCATGACCATTGAAACTCCCATACAGTCCATACACAGGTGTAATGCACAACACTACTGCTAATATCCACATGACTCCATAAAATGGTATTCGAACTCGTAGATTCTTTGTAGGCTCCCATTTCTTGTGCAAAACAAATCCAAGCAGCATACCCACCAAATATGCACCAGCTCGGCAGTATGGTTTCTCATAAATGTCTGTCCGAGAATCAGGATACTCTAACACACCAGTGCCGTAGATTCCGCTAAAACCATCTTTAATCGCATTAGCATTATACTCGTTGACACCAGCAATTATTCCAGTAGTAGTCCAACTAGCACACAAAGTAGCTAATAATGCTGCCACTCCAGCTGGCCAATAGTAGTACAGCAAATAAAGAAATATTGGAACAAAGATGAACAATTGTGTGTCTACTGCCAAGTACCATGATATGATGAAGCAGATGTTATTATAGTCAGGGTGAAAGTTGTTTATGTATAACACATTGGTCCACCAATATTTGTCACAGCTGTGACGATCAGTATAGAGCCAATTTGGTCCATGCCCAAGATGAGGGACTACTTTAAACCACAGGAACAACACAAAGTAATAAAGAGGAGAAATACGAACATATCGGTGCAAATAAAAAAAGACCATTGGTATCTTTCCTTTACGACGGTCCATCTCTCTTAGCATCAAATAAGTAATTAACATTCCACTCAGTAACAGAAAATTGTCAACAGCAAGAAATCCATTAGAGATTACTTGAAATGTAAACCGTGTATATGAATGTTCTCTTACATATATGGGATTATTAGCTATTTGAAAGTTAGTCCCATTCACAAAAGCATGAGATAGTATAATCCAAAACATGCCAATAACTCTTATCCCATTGAGACAAGTGATGGCTCCTTCTGGCTGATGAGTAGCCAAAATTGCAGGAACATTTTTGTACAAAGAAAAACATCGCAGAAAATCTCTAGTTAAACTGAGTGGATTACATTTTGTTGTCTTGGTATGCAAGTCTTTTTTATCTTTACTTTCATCTGATACTCCTTTATACGTATTCTCCTCAGAGTTCTCATCACCCACAATACTTGAATAACCACTTGTTTGGCCATTAGCTACATTGTCTGTAATACTGGAGTCATCGCTGCTATTTGGTTTGACCCACCATTCCTCATAATACCAATCTACTCCATCAACTAGACTACCTAACAAAGCCAGAACAACCAACAAACCACACACCACCAACATGATGATGGTACCAGCATCATAATCTAAGTCACGCCAAGGACAATAAACTGGAATGGTAGGGTCCACAGTAAAATAAACTGATGCTGGAAATAGACCACTACTATTAATATATTCATTAATTTGAATCAGTGAATCGTTTATGATCTTACTGAATTCACCAGGTGAACATTGCCATGGATAACACAATCCTGCTTCAAGTGGTATTGACTGCTTAGAAATATTTAATGTAGCAATAATTTTAAATCGGCAATACCCAGTTTTGTTTATTGCAGTATCCTGCAGGTTGATACACTCATCATAATAGCCCCAGTAGGTGGTGCTGCCTTGAAGAAGTGCAGTACCTGGTTTACCCCAAGAGTCAAAATATTTAGTAGCATCAGTGTCATTGTTTTTAAAGGCCGTCACAATACGATACAATCCCATCAAACAACTATCTTGATCCAGTGGTTCAGTGGTTTGTTCGATCATTCTCCTCCACACATTGATCAACAAATCAGAATCAAAGTATTCTGACCACTGGTTGACAATAGAATACAGGTGATTAGCTCTGTAATATTTCACTGATGCATCATCATCATCTTGACTGCACACCACACCAGTCAACCCCCACAACATCATCATCAATAACATCATTACCTTCATCTTTGTGGTGCCTGCAATATAAGGGATTATTGTAAAGAAGTACAGTCTCTGTTTACAAGTGATCGCTAAATTCATCCTTATTCTTTTGTTGGATTGAATTTGCTTATGATTTTGAGTATTAGACAGTATTTTAAATCAGCGGTGTCCAGTTGCCGGAGTGACATTTTTGACATGTAAGAACTAAACAAGTACTTGGTATTGTGCTGTTTTAAAAGCCAGGCACCCAGTCAATAAATCCTTGCTAACTAAATAAGAAATTTTAATACACAAAATTCTATCATAACATACACCAAATTAATTATACCGTATAGCTGGTAATTTTCGAAAGGTTTTTATTTTCGGATATTTCGAAGAGGTCCTTCTCTTCGAAAATAAATTCCCACGTTCGGTTGTTCTTCAAAAATAAATTCCCACAAGTGAAAGCAACGATTCAACTTTCGGTGATTCGCTTGTGTATTCCTCGAGTTTTAGCTCAGTATTACTGATGATAATGTATCATTACTGTGCCAATAACCAGAAAACAGGTGATCCAGAATAGGAATTGATGCCGTCTGCTCTAGAATCTATGCTAGCTACGATCGAGCATGATCGAGCCAGTGAATTTACTCTACTCGAAACTCCCTCAGTCTTCTCTCCAGTGCACAGGGATAGGTTATTCCATCAGTAAGTCAGTTTTTGCCGACATTCACGCATTTTCATAATTTGTGATACGAATTTCCGTTTATTTGAAATCCATCCGGACTTTGAAATATACACTCTTCGAAATTAAAATCCTTTGAAATTCAGATTTTGCTTCTTGTGCGAAATTTTCTGTTTTGAAAATAACCCGCTATACGGTATGTATTTTTGTAAATCATTAAATATTATTTTTGTAATTGATTATTTGCATTGCTTTGCACTACTAAAGAGGTGCAATTGGAACAAACCACTTTAAACCATAAATTATGCACAGTAGTATCTTCTCTACTGTTTTATAGTTGTCTTTCACATTTTCTTGAGAGAAAGTTTATCATATGGTACAGCAGTACTGTATAGTAGGGATCATGGAAGTTTGGACGTTCTTGTCTGCCTACGCCTATTGGCTATCCCTAACCAATACTGCCAAGCTGTCATGAAGGAAAAGTAAAGCTGGTTTTTGGGTGGGAAGGGTGGGCACGAGCAGGCATTTGCCTAACCATCACAGTTTCTTGCTCAACTTTTGCCCAACCATCTCAAGTAGCTAGCTCAATGCTAGTTACGCTACACTAGTATAGATTCATGGCAGTGCACAAACAACCCTCTGACAGTCTATACTATAGTAATGCACTGATAAGAGATTTTGCCGACTATCTGATTAGCCAATATAGAAATTCACATAAGATCTGATGTATATGTTTACCAAATTTCACACATATTTTGTAAAATTGTACTTTTTTTTTGTCTTATGAAAACAATAAGGTAAAGTTAATCAGCTAAATAATCTGCTAATAATTACTGATACCAATATTGTTGAAATTTGGTCAATAAGCCGATTTCTATTGAATCGGTGCAATCGACTATATACCCATTAATCGGTGCATCACTACTTATAATAGTGCACACAACACATTGTTGAGCCATGACTACAAACAAGTTTGACAAAGACCTGACTCCAAGTGATTGGCATCATGTAATGTATTGAGGGGAAATCCATTGGAAAGTCCCTTACACATATCAAGTAGACGCATGTGACACGCTGTTTAAATTTCTTTTGAATTTTTAAAATGGAGTCGAAGTCTTGTGCCACAGTAGAGCACAGATATTAAATGTCTGAGTCAGTCGGATTCTATTTCATTCTATGATATTTTAGTTCCAGTGTGTTCTAGTCTACTACCATGCACCCAAAGTGCGTATACTGTCGATGAAGTTGAGTGAAAAAGAAACAAATGCTGTTCTAGAAGGTCAAGTCATTGTGAAGTATCACATGTATCACATACTGATTAACTGCTTTTACTAAATCTTTGCAAAGCGTACATTTGTTATATATAATTCAATAAGACCAAACTGAATTCATTACTAAGCAGCCTGCTACATAAGGCATATGCCATGTTTGCCAGGTTAATACATTAGTGCCCCTGACCTTCATTTAGGGCATGATGTATATTTGAGTATATCACAGGAGCTAATTGTAGCTTGCAATTCAGATATGGTGAATTGTTTTTATACTTCGTTCTTGTCTCAGGCTCATTTTGATGTCATGTGATGTTCAACTACGATGATTGTTGCCAATGGATACTGTAGCTACCTGTGAAGAAGACCAGAGCTACAAGTTATAGAATAGCATGTAGTTAGGTGTATCAATTTGCATGCCATGCAAGCAGCATTGTTTACACTATAGCACATTGTGTGTATACACTTTTCACATATTTTTTTAACAATGCTTTTTTTCATTACAGAGCCGCTTCTTGTACTGTTCTTTGTTTGTAATGCTGTATCATGAACCATGATAGTGGGTTCATAATAAGGATAGTTTGTGTTTTTGCAAAATTCCTAATAGAACACACACCACCTTGAAAAGCATCCTTCAACTCAAAACAACCCTCTGGTGGTTCTTTACAATGAGTATAGGCTCACAAGTAAGTATCAAGTGAAAAGGAAACAAGCATACCATAGAGTCGGGTTGTTAAGTGCATGTGCTTATAATTTTTGGAGAAAAAATTATACAATCTGTTAGGTGCATATGCCTAATATGGTGTGCTTAACAGGGAAACACTACGTTGCAATAGAGTAGTTCGTGCCGGTCACCACGTCATGTATAAGGATATTTGATTCCATTTCTGGGTGAAATCCTTCATGATGAACAAGTAGAATATTGCAATCCAGAAGGCTGTTTGCTGTATACATAGTGAAGGGAGACCTCAAGGGAGACGTAATTGTGTGATTGAGATACTCTAATAGAACAGTCACCATAACTTACTACAGCAATACAGTCATGGGACTGTAAGTGAAGTAAATGCATGTAGCTGCACATTGTATGTTCTGATCACATGCTCACAAAAAATATTCATGCCTTCATGGGTCATGGCACCTTGGCAGTATATTGGTTAGGTATAATCAAGCCCAAAAGTGCCTTCAGTATGACCCAATAGGTCGTAAAAGACTTGTTCAGTGGAATTTTCTGCTGATGACTGACTAGTACTGATTGACTGACTGAATGATGCCTTCAGGCAAGCATATGGCTGAGGCTACAGGCTTGATTTTTCACTGTTGGACAACACTTCAACCTGACAGGTATCTTTTGGACGTACAGTGCAAGCATCATAGACTTACTCTTGTCTTCTTTTATCTTTGCTGCCAGCCCAAGGTGTCAATTCATGGTAACATGCAATGGCTTCCATTTGTATATAATAGAAATCATCCATATTTTCGGTAGTGACTGGACTGATTGCAAAGATGCTCTCATATTGTTCTTCTTTTGTAATGCTGTGAAATGGGCTGAGCATTGCTGAAAACGAAGCATAGTGGCCACTTCATGTAGTTGGTAGTTGGGGCATGCGTTCAAATGAAACATTAAGTGTAACGCCATTCTTCTGCTTGATGTGGTATGCACAGGTTCACCAGTCATAATATGTTTTAAAAGTAAACAAACAAGTACAAGAAAAATAAGAATTTAAGTAGGGATCATGGGCATAAAACAATAGGAAAACAAGGGAGGTTGCCTACACCTGCAGATATACTAGTGAACATTTAATCCTTACTTCTTATGACTGGCGAACCTCTGCATATTGCATCAAACAGAAGAATGTTGTAATGTACTAGTAGACATTTAATCCCTAATCCGGTCATGTATAGACAGTCACCAATAGAGTATAGCTGCATGGAGTACTTAGAGATAATGAGTCACTCTCTAGAATTCCTATGGATATAATTACATGAAAATAACAAGGAGAAAACATCCTGATCACCTGGTAGACTCCTGTAAGCGTTCGAGCGTAAATCGGATGGCTGCAGGTTCGAGGCCACCCAGGTCCAGTCATGGATTTTTTCTCCTTTCTGCAACTTTTCAAACACACCTTATGTAGCTAATGTCTTTGAGCAGGCTGTAGGACCAGGTGCCCTACAGACCTTCAGCACTTGTGCTGTAAAGCATTAATGTGTAGATAACCCTCCCTTGTTTTATTGCCGCTTTTATTTCTAAGATCTCTGCTAAGATTTAGGAATTCCTTAGACTTGTTTAATTTTTTTACCAGTGAACTATTGCATACCACATCAAAGAATAAGATCAGTGTGTCATGCAGCCAAGTACAGCTAGTGCGGATGCACGACAGACAAGTGTGTATTTACAGGAACCAAGAGTTTTCACACATTTGTAGCTCAATAGTGCCCGAACGAATATGAACCAGTTTAGCTGAGGAAATTTCCCTGAGGTAGGGCACCTCCTATTCCAAATTTGAGTTGAAAAGCCAAGCCATCACTGAGATATGCGTCTTCAAAGTTCATCTTATATTCTTCGTATTTTTCTTCATCTTCTACTTCTTTTTTCTTCTTGTCTCTCCACTCACTATAACTCGCACATACTTTAGTCGATTGACTTCAAATTTGGAGGGCAGTAAGAGCAAAATGCAGCACATTTACAGCCCAATTTTAAGAACAATGGAATGATGCACAGTTTTGTTGTCACGACTACAGGGTAATCCGCTTGACAGAATAACTTGACAATTGGTCTGTACATGAAGTTACTATCGTAGTGCAAACCTTTTGTGGTTTGAGAGCATTAGCTAAGGAGATATACAGCAAAATCAAACATGTGAAAAAGTACGATCGAGACACTGTAATAGAATAGTCAATGAGATGTAAAAAAAACGTGTGCAAAAAACGTCAGAAAAAAAATTCTCCAGGTTTCGAACCAGGGACCTCCACACCTATATACCCAAACCCTTACCACTCTGCCACTGCTGTCAGCTACTCACTAGGGATGCGCTGATTTTGCCAGCAAAATTTTTGGAAAAATACGTTGGTAAAAGCAAAGAGCAAAATGCGGGAAAATTGGAAAATAGGTGGAAAATTGGAAAAATGGGCACCAACTTGGCACATTTTGCATGAAAAAATCAAGATACTCTAATAGAACAGTCACGCATAGTATCAGGACAAAATATGCTCATAGGAAATGGTGGCTAAAGATCAAGATACTCTAATAGAGCAGTCACACATGCTTGTAAACTTGAGATACTGCAATTAAATTTTACTGATGCTCAGCAAAATATAAAAATTTCGAGCAAAATATTGAGCAAAATAGGTAAGAAATAAAAGAATTGCTGAAAAGAAAAATAGGTGGGAAAAAATAGACTACTCACCTCATTTAATTTGTACCTTATAAATGAAAGCTCCAGTTTAGTACACTAGAATGATTATAACTCATAGATGGAAATTTGAACATTCTATATGCATTGTATTGAAGTGCTCAATGCACAGTGTCTTATAAGGATGGTTGTGAATTGCATTAATGTACTAGTATGGTTTCATTGGTTATTACACTTAGCTGGTGTCTTTGTATTTTAGGCATGTCCACACGACAAAAATAATGCGAGTTGAATCCGCATTGATTCGAATTATTCGCGTCCACACGGAATGCGTATTAGGGTGATTCGAATTGAAAGTGGATTACACGAATCCACCTCCACAGGTGGTTTGAATACGAATTGGCTGCGAATCGGGATTTGCTATGTCATAATAATGCTACACGTGAGGGCTTGACACGTTTGCGCGTGACCTTTGTAAACAACACAGGATAGAAATGCAGAAGCGCTCGGTGTGATAAAAGCGCAGGGACGTATGGAAGCAGTGTTTCATCATCGTATCTAGCTCTTAGAGTTTGAAAGAACAATGGTCCCATACCCATCACGCACCATCAGCAGTTTTTCGTATTCTATTCGTAGAAATCCTTCCGGTACGTTATAAACAAAAGTATAAGCGTTACTAGGAGCTATTCCTTTCAGTCTATCATTAAACTCACTGTTCTCTTGGTTGGCGCAAATGAGTGTTTTCTTAACCGTTTAATTATCCGTTTATCACACTAGTAAATTCAATAATGCGCATTACGCGATAATGCGTGTGGACACGTTCAATTCGGATTCAATACGCATTGCCTGAATTCGTTTTGCATCCGGTTCCTAATTCGAATTCGTGTGGACATGCCTTTTGTATCATCTGTAAGCGCAACTCCACAGTGACTTCAGAGCATTTCAAAATGTAGCATTCTTCATCACTGTATCCACCCCATTGTTACTAGTGGATTTGTTTGACAAAATCATGCACAATTGTGACGATTGGCTCACAATTTTATCAAGAAGCCATAACATACTTTGGTCATTGAAGCCAATAAAAATGCACTAGATTCAATTATTGGTTTGCTAATTAAGGTAATGCTGGTTACAAAAAATCACCAAAGGTGTGTTTTAATGCTCCTTTGCACCTTGTGGCTCTTTGGGGCTCCTGCCTATATCAAGTGTGTCATGCAGCCAAGTACAGCCAGCGCAGGCGGGTGACATATACTCGTTTTATGGAACCAAGAAAATGCCATTTCCGTGCATTCATAGCTCCATAGTGCTTGAACGGGAATTGATCATTTCTGCTGTGAGAACTTAGGGCATCTCCCATGAGTCGAATCTGCCCAGCTATCTTCATGCTTTCAAAATTCAGTTCTTTGTAAATACATATAGCCACGCAGTCTTTGATGATTCCTGTAGTAAAGGGGAAAATTAACAAGTTTAAAGGCGAGTTAAAAGGGAGTGTCAAGGCCAACCATAGGCTGACTTTGGAACTTGCAACTACAAAAAGAAGTGATATCCACACATAAACAGCCAAGCTGTGAAAAAAGGTGTGGTCTTAAAAAGCCTGGGTAAAACTAGTGGCACATATAATCAAACAGTACGGTAGTATTGTTTAAGTAGGGATCAACCCTAAAATGATGCAAGCCACCTAAAATGCTGTCTATAAAATTACCCTAGAGACATCTTACAGAATGAAAATCACTTTTAATGAATAATATTAGACCATCTAACATCAAATACAGCATTAAAATAAGAAAACACCTACAAGCGGCTGGATATACAATTTTAAAAGGATTGCCGAAACTCAAATTTTGATATCCAGCCAGTTGACCAGTTACAAAGCTGCAGGCCAAATGCATGGCCACCATTATATGTCACAATAACAAACTCGCTAGACCTAAAAAAAGTAAGGAAACAAGGGAGGTCACCTACACCTGCAGATATACTAGTGAACATTTAATCCCAAATTCAGTCTATACCCAAGACCAAGACTGGATTAGGGATTAAATGTTTACTAGTATATATCTGCAGGTGTAGGGGATCTCCCTTGTTTCCTTACTACTTTTTTTTCTATGATCCCTAATCGAACTTAAAACAATTTTTCTTTAAACTTGTTATATAGAAACTTTGTATATAGTTGATTGAAAATTCTTATTTAGTTATTTAGTTAGCAAGGATTTATTTACTGAGTGCCTGGCTTTTAAAACAGCACAACACCAAGTACTTGTTTACTTTTTTGTAACATTATTATGACTGGTAAACCCATGCATACCACATCAAAAGAATGGATGGCACCAGAATTAATGTTTTTGTCTGAACATGCACCCCACCTATTAAATACTGCTTTGAAAGTGAAGTGGCCATTACACTTCGCTTTCAGCTATGTTCAGCGAGATGTTCAGCCCGTTACACAGCGTTACAAACAAAGAACAATGTTAGAATCGTCTCTGCAATCAATCCAGTCACCACGGAAAATACGGACAATTCCCATTTACAAACATACGTATTGTAGGGAAGCCATGCATTGTGCTACTGTGAATTGACACCTTGGGCTGTCAGCAATAAGAAATGGGACACAAAGGAGGACAAAGGTAAGTCCATGATGCATGCATTGTATGTACTGCGGGATGCTAAAAGGCATGTCTCAGGATGACGCGGCATCGAACAGTGAAAAATCAAGCCCATAGCCTTAGCCGTTATCGAGTTACGATTGCATGAAGGCATCAGGCAGGCAGTTAGTCAGTAGAAAATTCCATTGAATAAATTCTTTTTTAAATTTAATAACAATTTATTGGAAGCCTTTAGGATCGTACTGAAGGTACTTTTGGGCTTGGTTATACCTAACCAATACTACCAAGATGCCAGGATGGAGTTGTGAAGCTGGTTTTTGGGTGAATTTTATGGCTAGGAAAACCCAAATCTCCATGATCCCTAATATACAGTACTACTGTACTGTATGATAATATCATAACACACATCAAATTAATTCTATGTATTGTTATAAATCATTAAATATTTTGTAATTGAATACTTGCATTGCTTTGCACTGCTAAAGAGGTGCAATTGGAACAAACCACTTTAAACCATAAATTATGCACAGTAGTATCTTCTCTACTGTTTTATAGTTTGTCTTTCACATTTTCTTATGTAAATTTTTGAGAGAAAGTTCATCATATGGTACAGTAGTACTGTATAGTAGGAATCATGGAAGTGTGGGCGTTCTTGCTTGCCTATGCCTATGATGGGCTTGGCTATCCCTAACCAATACTGCCAAGCTGTCATGAAGGAAAAGTGAGGCTGGTTTTTGGGTGATATTTTTGGGAAGGGTGGGCACAAGTGGGCATTTGCCCAACCATCACAGTTTCTTGCTGTGCCATCAACTTTTGCCCAACCATCACAAGTAGCTAGCTCAATGCTATATAGTTATGCTGCACTAGATTTGTGGCAGTGCACAAACAACTCCCTGACAGACTATACTATAGTGATGCACTGATAATAGATTTTGCTGACTATCCGATTAGCCCATATTGAAATTCACATAATGGCCAATAGATCCAATGTTTATGTTTACCAAAATTTCACACATATTTTGTAAAATTGTCATTTAAAAATGTTTGTCTTATTGTTATGAAAACAATAACATCAGGGTTAATCAGCTAAATAATCTGCTGCTAACAATTACTGATACCAATATTGCTGAAATTTGCTGATTTTCACTTAATCGGTGTAATCGATTATATACCCATTAATCGGTGCATAACTACTACACTAGCCGTGCACCTAAAGTGTGCACACTGCCAATGAAGTCGAGTGGAACAAATGCTGTTCTAGAATACACTTGATGATACATACCATGAAACAGAGAATGGAAAGAAGGTTAAGCTTTTACTAAATCTTTGCAAAACGTACATTTGTTGTATATAATTCAATGAGAGACCAAACTGAATTCATTACTAAGCAGCCTGCTACATAAGGCATATGCCACATTTGCCAGGTTAATACATTAGTGCCCCTGACCTTCATTTAAAGTACTTTGCATTGAAAGCGAAAAGAGTGCTCTATTTTCCGTAACACATTCAAGTGTGCTATATTTTCCATTTGCGTCACAATAAAGTACAGTTATGGAAAATAAACAACAGTTATGCTCCAAGCAAGATGACAAGACAGCACTCTAAACCAGTTAAAGCACTGCTACGCTTGTATAATATGAAAGTAAAAGCACTCGGGCATGGTCTCGAGCCTAATATAGCACTCAGCTTCGCCTCGTGCTATATTAGTCTCTCGCCCACGCCCTCGTGCTTTTATTTCCATATTGTACGCGCGGTGGTGCTTTAACTAGCATTTAGGACATGATGTATATATATATATATAAAGAACTTTTAGGATCAAAGCAAAAAAGTGTTTTATATTCGCCATACAAGCACAAGTGTTCTATATTGGGTAGTTATAGAACACTTTAATAGACCACACTTCTATATCAGGTTGCCAGGTCTTTTTTGCAGGCTGATAGCCTACTTTGAGTGAGTAATCACTCATTTTGGCCAGTACAACCAATAAACCAAGCCAGTGTAGGCTGATAGCCTGGCTGACCAGTCAACCCAACTAGTAAGAGCAAAACCACTGGATTTAATTTATAGACACACTTGAACATTTCGATGATGGTTGCTTGTGGTCAGCAGCAGTGAATGTTCTTAGTACGTTTTGCTCACATAAACGGATAAGTCCTAGGAATATCACGGAAATATGCTTATTAAAGTACCACAATCGAAAATTTTTAGTGAAGACGGACTAGACTCACAAAACGACTAATGAAGGCACAGCACAGTGCAACGCAGGTGAAACACAGGCGCAATGCCTATTCTACCGATGATAACACTCCTCCGTGAGTTTCTAATTGTTTCGTGTGTCTTGTGTGTACCTCAAGTTGACAGTTCTCTATACCAGATAAAGCACTGCCTTTCGCTCATGCTATACAGGAAATATAGCACTCAAAGAGTGGTCTCGAGACAAAATATAGCACTCGGCTTCACCTTGTGCTATATTTGTCTCTTGCCCACTCTTTCCGTGCTATATTTCCCGTATAGCACTCGCGGCAGTGCTTTATCTAGTACATATATATATATATATATATCCCATCCAAAACAGCTAATAGCTGTAAAAAAAGGCACGTCCAAGTAAAGCAGAGTTAACTGCAACAAAAAGTAGTGATATGCCGTAGTGCGGCCATGTGTGAGGTATGCAAGTTGTGAATATTAATCAGATAGTACAATTGTAACAGTATTAATGAGAACAAACTGATACTGATAGTTTTTAAGTCCTGCAAGCATCTTCATAAATGTCACTCAAATTTGATTCTCAATAAAGCAAAGTGCACATGTATAGATTCCAATAAATAGTTTGAGTTTGGCCGCCTTTCCTTTGTTCATAGCATTGTCGTATACAGGAAAGGTGGCCAAACTCAAACTATTTATTGCTATCAGAGAATCTATACACGTGCACTTTGCTTTATTGAGAATCAAATTTGAGTGTCATTTATGAAGACGCTTGCAGGACTTAAAAACTATCAGCATCAGTTTGTTCTCATTAATACTGTTACAATTGTACTATCTGATTAATATTCACAACTTGCATACCTCACACATGGCCGCACTACAGTACATCACTACTTTTTGTCGCAGTTAACTTGGACGCGCCCTTTTTTTTACAGCTATTAGCTGTTTTGGATGGGATTTCAAACTTTTTTGTTAGAATAAACATACTCTCAATGTTGGAAAGAGTAGCAGATCTAGGTGGGTTTCAATGGTTTTGACAGAAACCCCTTTTAAATTTAGATTACAGTGAAAGAATATTGCTGTAGACAATTTATCATAGTGCAACACTGTTTTAAATATAACTGTAATTTTAGTGGCATGCAACTGCAGTCAACTAACATCCATTTTAACTTTTAAACCCTTAGTAACACTTTACTTTTCATCTCACACTGCAGTAAAACGATCAAGATACTCTAATAGAGCAGTCACAAAGCAACTCTAATAAAGAAGTCGAAGTTACAGCTTAGATACAACTTTTGCCTAGCATTGCATTGTGATGTTACGTTGCTAGCTACTTATGGACTTTACAATATAAAAACACAGCACTTGTAGAAAAGTGACTGTTCTATTAGAGTGAGGATTGACTGCTCTATTAGAGTGTCTCGATCTACTCAACTAATTGAAGCAGAAGAGCCACGCCACTGCCCATCTACAGTACGAGCTCTTGTGAAGAATTGAAGGGTGAGTAAGTCCAGAGATAATAGAGAGGTGCGTAATTATCTGTCTTAAGTAAACGCCTTTAAAAATTTATATTACTTATAAATAAGCGCACCAGAATATGCTGTTATCTTTCAGTCACGTTCAGAGTATCTTTGGCTGTTACGAAGATTGTCGTTTCGTGTTGCAGAGATTGAGACACAATTGGTGAGTTGCCGTGCATGTATTTGTCTTGTAAAAATTAAATTGCAAAACCACAGGCAAAACGTAAGCGAAGTTCATTTAATTAGCGCATACCAAGACAGCATCAGGTTGAAAATTTTACTGCTATATAAGATGTTGTCTGGAGATGACACTATAGTATCCTAGTGTTATCTTGATAATCCTTCACTAGTACAGTGAAAACACGTCATTGTAGGGAAAAAATTTCTTCTGACCTTATTAACCCATAGATAATATATACCATAGATAATATATACCTTATATTATCTATGATTAACCCATAAACCCAGAAAGAACTTTTGGGGAATGCGTGTTTACACAACATGGGCATGCGTGGCAACACTAGGTGGGGTAACTTAATTCTTATATCCCACAACTACACATTGGTTAAAAGTCTGTTCAATGTGACTTTCACACCAAACCATTGGTCTAACGAGCAGAAGACAAAAGAGTACATAGAAAAGATTATTCTGCCATATGTCTCAGAGAAGCGCAAAGCACATGGAAAACCTAATCAGACTGCATTAATCATTTTCGATGAATTTAAAGGCCAGGTAACAGATGACGTTTACAACATGTTAGATTCCAACAACATACAAGTTGTAAAAGTTCCTCCAAATTGTACAGACCGCCTTCAGCCTATGGACCTGAGCATAAACAAACCAGTAAAGGACTTTTTACGGGACAAATTTCAAAAGTGGTATTCAGAGGAGGTCAAGAAAGGCTATGGTCAATCGGGCAATGTCATGCCTGTTGATCTGAGAATGTCCACAATGAAACCGCTGGGAGCTGGTTGGCTTGTTGGTGCCTACAATTACATCAAGGGAAAAGATTCCATGGTGAAGAACGGCTTCAAAGCTGCAGGCATAACTGATATAATTAGCAAAGTTTTGTAGTTTTTTACAAATGATGTACCTTTGCATTATAGACTATAGCTAAACTCTTTTACAACCTGAGTGTGTGTATAAATATACGCCTGACTGTTTTATACCCACATATTGTTAATTCTAGTGTCAAGTTTATTATTTGAACTGTGTCTTATAATTAACTGATCACTGACTACATGTACAAGGGAACTTTCTGCAATTAATTATAAGCCTAGTGTATTCATCTCCTCTCCTACAATACTTTTGCACTGTAAGAATGTACCACTCCTAGCAACTAAGATAAGGCAAATGCAACCTTTATCTTCTGTCACTATAATTGTCTGACAGTGCATTACACTTGACTTGATTATGGCATAGTCTTTAAATCATATAATTGTCTCTGCACGCATACTTTGGTACTATAATTAAGATGAACTTATTTTGCAAAAATGTAGATGAAATCACAATAATAACAATACCAAGTGGTTTACACCATCAGAAAGTTGCCTAATAATGTGGAAGTTCTTTCGTCAATGGAAATGGTGTACAAGTACCACTTTTCATGCACTGAACAAGGTGTAGCCTCATTAAATCTTGCTTAAAATGGGTATCGGCAGGATTCATTCTGAAACAGAGAGCTATCAGATTAGCTAATGCAAAAACACCACAATCTTTGATGCCAGCTTGCCTAGAAACAACTATTATTTCAGGGTTAGCAGCTGATCCAAAGAGATTAGATATAACAGTTTTTGTTTGACTATCTATGGTGTCAAACAGGGAATCATAAATTTGCACCTTTGCAGTTGGACCACTGTGCATAGTCGAAGCAACCATCCAGTGATCATGACGGCAATGGATAACTTGTAAACGGGAAGCAAAGCTGTTATCTGATGGTTTCAGTGGCTTGCTTTGCAGTAATGTAGACTGTAACCCCTTCACAAATGGAAACTGTTTCTTCAGCAGCAACTTTTGAACAAAGTTGATGACCAGATCATTTAATTAGTCTCCCCTAAGAATATCGTACTTGTTTTGCTGTGTTAAACGAATGCCTCCAAATCTACACCAGTCTGCATCGTTTTCATCGCTTGGAAACACACTAGGTGCATCACTGCCCATTGTCAAGTCAACCACATTGTTACTGGCACTGCAAACAGACTCATCATTTATCGCCAAATCATTGCCATCGTTATTACTATCACCACCATCACCGATTAGTGCTTCTTCCGAGGCTTCTTCACAGCTATCATCTGTGACTTCTCTCTTTACTCTATCAAGAAACTCCCCATGATGACTAAATTCGTCAATCACGAAGGAAAGAGCATGTTCGATTAGCTTCTTAACTTTTTCCAGGTGATCGAGGTCTTTGGCACGAGTAAATTTTAGCGTGCAGGGAATTTCGAGTCCCCCTTGTGGTAAATCACTAGAGTACTGTCTTGGCCCAGTGACACAACAGCTGATCTTGCCAGACTGCCACAGAAACAAGGAACAAATAGCTGATATTTTCCTAGGTACGTGCCCACAATACTAGAATCTTTGGTAACTGCTACAGCAAATCGATCTTCTCTGTTGGTAGGTTCTCGCTTACACGACAATTCCTCACCAATCACAGCAATCCACATATCCTTGTATTCGTGATATCTCGTATCACCGACTGCATTGTGAAAGACATTGCGGCGTGAAGACTCAATTGCACTGAGCTAGCTGCATACACGTGAGCACACGTGAGCCAGATCTATACGAAGACTGAGGAATTTATTTTCGTAATATTGTAGCTGTTTGAATTTAATTTCTCCGAAATTTAAATTTTCGGCTCTTGTTCGAAATTTTGTTCTTCGAAAATAACCCGCTATACGGTAGTAGCCAAGGCATAAGACAAAAAAGTAACACCATTTACTTCCAGCATTCCAGTGGTTTAGTGGTGACCACATAGTCTGAGTAAATTGTGGTGGGTTTTCAGACTACAGAAGCCTTTAACACATGAAATGCCAAATATCTAAAGCCCTAAGTCTTACACAGTGGAAACTGCCTTGGTGGCCACTTGTACAGAAGTCACCTCTCTAAGAGACCAACTTTTAAATTCCCCCGTGAAACATCTATATGAATGCCTTGCTAAAGCAGCTACCTGCTTATTAAGCCAAGAAAATTTGGCCTAAAAGTAACCATCTTAAACAAGTTCCACTGCACCTACTTAGCTGATTTACTACTCAGGTCTATATGGTAGCCATATCAGTATACTGTCTAGCAGTGACACTTCGTATACCTCATACTATGTTATGGTATTTATGTTACAATGTGTCTAATCAAGTCACCTTGTCACCTGTCTAAACACAGTCCCTGAATGTGTCGTTTTGTGTACACAGCATATCTGCTCCCTGCTTAAAATTTTTGACCGTAAAGTGACCAGAGTAATGTTTCAGTGTATATTGCTACTGTTCACAATTGTTATCCGTACGTATCCAATTTTACTTCTTCGTGACTTTTCCTCTTCAGGTTTACTGATAGGCACTATGCACATTTGTGTTGATTAGTCCATGCATAATGTGGTGATTTGGAATACTAAGAAGGTACATAGCGTTTCTTGCATGTACATGCTGTAATGTGCACACACATCTTAGACATATTGTCCCCTATAAATAGTCGGTTCCATTTTGCCACTAGGTTGTAAGTGGGTTGAGTCCAGACATTTGGATCACATTTTGTCCTGGCCAAGTGGATCTCATTCACTCACAGAATTTACAGGATCAGATCACATGTTACAGTGGAACCTGTCCATTGCCACCTTTGCTGAATATATGTAGGTGGCAGTGTATAAATTCTCACTAAAGGGATTTGGAATTGGCCTTTCTATAAGGTTGTCTTTCTATGCTGGTGGCCATTAAGACAGGTTTCACTAACAAGCATGATTGTACTGATGGAGTGTATGTACTAGAATTGTAACAGTATGTTGCTCTTTGTGTCGTTTGATATAATGCTGTATCGTGATGCAATGTCTGAATGGAGACTATGTATCGATACTGTTACAACTCTAGTACATACAGTACTTATGTGAACCACACCCAGTTATCAAGAATGTATGTTAATTGTCTAGACATACTGGAGCCACACCCACTCATCTGGATTCTGCAAATGCAGTCACACATTGTTGTCAGTAGGCTATTGATCATTGCTTATCTGTGTTTGGAGAAGCACCATGAATATGGCATCATATGAGACCTGCTACCGTGCAGAATCTACTGGGCCAAACTGGAGAAATGGAGACATATTTGCATTGTTTTGATAGCAATTACATCACAGACAATCTGTTGAGTATTCATGTATCCTGTGTATGTTGTAACTGCATGTGTATACATACATGATTGTATCCATATCATTTCTGTGTGGTGCCTTTACAGGCTATAAATGATTTGCACTGCGCCGGACGGTTCTAAATACTTGGTGTCGATGGCATAGTTTTTTGCTTTATGGCTACATGCACTGATTAACTACACTAACAATAACCCAGTTGTGCTCTTTGTCAATCTTTAAATTCTTCAAGCTGCGCCCTTAGAGAACAAATTACGTGGGGCGACTAAATTCAAGTTTCAAAACTATAGCCATTCTCGAACGATGGCATAGTTTTTTGCACACTTCTTTTATGGCTACATGCACTGATTATATTTACTACACTTACCATTCACAGCCCAATAACCAGTGACCGTAGTTGTGCTGTGCGTTATTCTTTAGATTCTTCAGCTGCACCCTTAGAGAGCAAATTACGTAGGGGCGACTAAATTCAAATTTCAAACTAGCCATCTCGAAAACATATGTAACAATCTCAACGAAACTTTTAGAACAGTTTAAAGACACATTGCCCTACATGCCAAGCGACAAAAAACAACAATATGGGTTTTGTATATGGCCTCTAGGTTGACTGAGGACGACTGAAACTTCGTTTGGTGCTGAAATTACAACTGTAGGGTAATGATGTATGGCAAAATCGATGATGTGAATCTTGAAGCGATTGAGAGAATATGGAAGCGATAGCAGGGCAATCAATGTTCGGAATGCACAAAGGAACGCAAGGAACTACACCTGCGGTTGCGTCTAACCGCATGCGAAAAAAATAAAAATAAAAACGAAACCTCCCCTTTGATGTTGGCAATCTCGATTTTGAAACAGTCAACATGGATTTACTTCACCGCTTGTGTGGTAGTTACTAGTGACATGATGAGTTCAACTCTAGAGTTTCAGAGAGATAGCATAAATGATGGGTGAGTTACAGGCAAGCCGAATTTGACAACGTTCGTTCCTGTAAAATCCTCACGTGTAGTGGTCACATCATTTATTGTCTGCGGCGTGCATTTCTGCTTTACTGGCCGCACGACTCACTACCGTGAGTCTTGGTATATATATATATTGTACTTTGCATGGGAGAATCAAAGCGATGCTGCATATTGTATTGTCCATACAGTACTAATCAGCTGTGTAAGAGTCATACAGGACAGTTATGCGCTTAATTGGGCAAATACAGCACACTTGGGCAAATACAGTACAGTTATGTGGAGAATTTATTTAAGGAATGTTACGTAAACAACACACTGTAAATCACTAAAACCAGCCAAACTAATCCTACAAGTTCATTCTACAGCTAGAAATAGATTGTATAAACACTTACTGATCGTCTGATCATGAAGCTTTTTAAACATGCCTCCACTAAGAGATTGATCACGTGCGTGACATTGTAAATTGCACTAAAACTAGCCAAACTAATCCTATTAGCTCGTTCTACGACTAGAAATAGATTATTTGAACACTTACTGATATCCTGATCACCGAAAATCGCAGCAGTTTGTGTACTAGAGAAAATCACTCTGAGCCAGATGACCACGAAGTACAATATAATACTTAAAGCACCGCCTTGCTTGTGTGTACGAAAAATACAGCACTCGGGGGATGTCTTGAGGTAAATACAGCACTCAGCTTCACCTCGTGCTGTATTAGCCTCTCAAAACACCCCCTCATACTATATTTTCCGTACACACACGTGGCGGTGCTTTACCTATAACATATATATATATATATATATATATATATACTATCGTACTGTATAGTAGGGACCACAAAGGAGTAGGCGTGGTCCACGAAATAACTTCACCCAAAAACCAGCCTCAATTTTCCCTGATGACGATAAGACAGTATTGGTTAGGTAAAACTAAAGCTTTCAGATCGACCTAGTTGCTATGGAATTTTAAAAATAGTTTATTTAACAGAATTTTCTACTGACTGCCTGACTGCCTGACTGACTGATGCCTTCAGACAAGCGTAACTCAATAATGGCTAAGGCTACGGGCTTGATTTTTTCACTGTCGCTTCGGCCCGAGTGGTGCCTTTTGGCATACCGCAGTACGTACAATGCATCTTTCATGGACTTACCAGTGTCCTCCTTAATTGTGTCCCATTCATCTTTGCTGACAACGATAAGTGTTGATTCGGTGTCGCTTCGGCGGTGATGGATTCCCTTCGTAACAGAAATCGTCCATACTTTTCATAATAGCTATTTTGATTGCAGAGGTGCTTTTCAAACAGTTCTTGATTTGTATTGCTGTGCAACGGGTTGAACATAGCCAACAACGAAGCGTAATGGATACTTCACTTTTCAGACGATAATTGATATAACTGGGGCGTACGGCACCATTTCTTCTTTCAGTATGCATGGATTGCAGAGGCACTTTTCGAACAGTTCTTGATCCGAAATGCTGTGTAACGGGTTGAACATAGCTGACAACGAAGCGTAATGGATACTTCACTTTCCAGATGATATAGCTGGGGCGAGCGGCGCCATATACAAACAAGTACACAGAAAAATGTGGAATTTTTAACTAGAGTAGGGACCATACCACATCGATACAAAGTGCTGAAACAAGCTGGAGTAGTGCACGATATTAAATCACAGTATAAAACAATAAGAAGTGTTATATCCCTGCTGTGCTCTAGATACCATAATGGAAATGCACATTAGGGATATAACACTTCTTATTGTTTTACCATGATTTAATATCGTGCACTACTCCAGCTTGTTTTAGTCCTTTTTATCGATGTGCTATGGTCCCTACTCTAGTTGAAAATTCCAAATTTTTCTGTGTACTTGTATATTTAAAAATCGCCAACCCAAAATCTGGGGCTGCCTGACCACAGTTGCAAGGCTAGAAGCCAAATAAAGCAGTGTGTGGGCTACCAATGCCACAATAACAAATTCAATGGTGACATGTGCCTCTTCTAGTTCCAACGAGTGTCTGCCTTCTTCACTTTCCATTTATCTGGTCTCAAAAGACAAGATATATCTATACCAAACACTAAAGGCAGATTGGATTAGTACCATCAGGAGCTTATAGGCGCCGAAGGCGCGTAACACTCAGGATATAGTGGTGTTCTATCTTTTATGAAATGCCTTTATGAAATGCCTTTGCAGCCACATGTCTTTATATGGAGGGTGTTAATTAGCTGGGTTGTCGCTGCTGTGTTCCTGCAGAAGGCGCTTATAAGCTCCTGGTACCATCCATATACTGCTATGCTTATTGGAAGCCAGCAAATGTTTTAATTGAGGAACTAACTTGACTCTATGTATTCATTATAAGCACCTTAGGCATTTTAGGAGCTTCAGTTATTATTGACCAAAAGCAATATTATTGACCAAAACATTACCAATTAACAATGATCTTTGTTTCACCATTGTTTGTGGTGTACTACTAAACTACTATAATGTTGCACTCCAAATTTACCATTACCATTACATTCTAAGCTACTTTGACACAACGTCACAGGCTTCATTCAGCTGTTCAGGCAAGTCTATCTGCAAGTAATCACCTTCACAACTATACAATTTTTTTTTGCTACTTGAAGGATATCACAGCAGATCATACTAGCTATTATGAATAGACTTTTTGTTCCTAGCTACTACAACAGGTACTGCAACTGGAACTCCAGCTTGTCATTATATACTCTTGTGGCAAGGACACTTGGCACCTTATTCTAAGGCTTCAGATAGTGACAATACTATTTGTGGTTGTTATGACAACACCAACTAGTCTGAGTGGCTACACTACTGGTAAGTGATCCATGACCTGACCAGTGTCAAAGTCTCTCGGTGCTGAGTAGGTAAAAACAGTGGATCCGGGGACCAAGGACCTGGGGACCAGCAGAAATCCAATTCTGCTTGGAATTTTATACACTTCACAGTATTCTATACTTGTACTAGGTACCTCTGCAAGTAGTCTTGCATGGCAAATCCACTTTTTCCCCACTTGCGGCGTTTCACACAATGTTTACACCAATTAGAAATTATAAGCGTCTCTGAAAAAGTGTCTGAAGCTGACTGCATTTATAGGCCACTGCCTGCTGCACAGTAAGTGTACTAGTCTATTATGCCGCCTAGCTACTAGAGTAGTTTAGGAACATTGTGCAAATGCACCATGATGTATGAAGAGCTGCTGGAACTCGCTTAGCTTGGCTTAGCTAGTAATTGCTCGCCTGCTGTACAATGAGCATGCTAGTCCATTATGTCACCTAGCTACTAAAGTTTAGAAACATTGCGCAAACAAATATTCTAGGGAAATAACAAGTGACCTATAATTAATGCAGTCAGCTTCAGACACTTTTTCAGAGGCGTCCATAATTTCTAATTGGTGTAAACATTGTGCGAGATGCCACAAGGGGGAAAACATGGATTGGCCATGCAAGACTACTTGCAAAGGTACCTAGTACAAGTATAGAATACTGTGAAGTGTATAAAATCCCAAGAGTTGGATTTCCACGGGTCCCCGGATCCACTGTTTTTACCTACCCTTCAGTGCTAGGGCATTTTTCAGAAAGATTGTATGTTCAATGAATTATTTGATATGTTCAATGAATGCTTTAAATGAAGGCAACAACTTGATGGCTTAATTTGCCATGGTTCATGAAATAGTGGTCTTGGTTAATCTCTTTCTGGTACTCTCTTTCTGGTACAAGACGGGCTCATTAGCATTGTAGATGGATAAGAACACCAATGTAATGCTGACATTGCTGAGGTGGTAAATATGAAGTTAGCGAAGACGGGTTTGCCAATTCTCTCACCTTTTTTTCATCTGGAAAGTTTCTAACACACTTAAAACATTAACAAGGCTTCTGGAGTCCCTGTGATGATGTGGGCTTGGCTACCCACATCATCCTCGGGTCACTATATACTTGTTGGAACAATCAAACTATTTTAGTGACTGTGACATATTTCTCAGAAACCCATAATGTCAACTATTGCTAAATTCCTGCTACTTCTTTCTGGGTTGCTTTCTTTTACAGTATGTTCTGATTAACTAAGGCAACTGGTAAAACGACATGTGGTAATGAATGATTATTGCTGGATGATGATTAGTAACCAGATTATGGTTTCTTACTAATAACATTAGGGCTTAGTAAGCGCATTTGATTGGCATATTTAGGTGTGGTCACTAACCAACTTAGATAATAGGGATGATGGGGTCATCGTGGGATTGGATTATTTGTCGTTTTAAGATCATCACACAATGCGAAATAAGTTCGGATGCTTTTGTCGAAATTGAACTTGTCACCTTGCTTCAAAACAGTTTGATTTGCAAATGCAATGCTTGAGGGTTTTCTGTTAGCAGGTCTCTAACCATAATATCCCTTCGAGGACCGGATTAATTTTCAAGCATGGAGGAACGCGTAACTTTATGTTATAAAGAAGGCAGTGGTCTTCTGTAAAACAAAGACAGATTATTGTTTGGCATTGACTTAATGGTAATTTCATACACAACAATAATATCTTAACAGTTTTGTTCTACACAAAATAGTACTTGTGATATGAAGCGATGAACAGGCGATGTCGTCTCCACCGAACGTCCACTTTGTTATTTCTTTATCGCGAATTCATGAGGTAATCACGTGATCTTTTGTATACAAATCGAATCGCCATCACGTGCTGAGTCTAATGGCGTTTAGTTTGATACACTAGGACTAAGTACCATCGAGATATGGCCGATCAAAGTAGCAGGTGTAGAGTAATGGTGGACGATAATGGAAGAGCTACTTTTTCTTGGAGGCCTAGCAGTAGAGATTCTCTTCAAACAAAGCGATACTTGGTATGATTTTGTCAGGAATTTCATGGTGAGTATCGTGGTATTAGCGAATTCTTTCTATTGTGTAGTGATAAGTAGTTATAACGGCTTATACCAGCCCATGTACTTACGTCTAATATATTGGACTTTGGTCCTCGAAGGGTTAAAGACCTTATTGGATTTCAAATGCCTCATTATCTTCCAAATATCAAATGCATACCATTATCCAGGCAACTTGTACACAATTGACCGACAAAATGAAACATTATAGACAGGTTACGTTACTATGCAGGAACAAACCTGATTAGCAATAATTTGGTATGTTAGTAAGTCTACTATTATGAGTTTTAGTGTTTGTTGCTAGATTTAAAGTTCGATGTTGTCCAGATCTTCGCGTGGGAGGCTGCAGTGATCTCGAGGGCGTGGGTGGCTGGGTATATCGACTAGGAATCTGGAAGAATTTTCCTTGGGATCAGGAAATCACAGTATGGAATCTCGGAATACACGTCGACCAAATTCGAATTCTGGAGTGGCATACAATACAGTGACACAAAAAGCGCACATACAGTTGACAGTTTGTGTACAATTCACACTAGTTTCGCACAGCCAAACCACTTTTTCTTCTTTTGTACTGGGTTGGGAAAAGGGTCTAGTTTTTGTTCTGGCACTCAGATTTTGGGGAGGAAACATGCGAAAGGCTTTTAGTTGCTGATTAGTCGTGTTAACCACGCACAATGGCTAAGTCATCTCGCCAATGGCAAAGTCATCTCGCCAATCAACAAGCATTCTACACTGAGAAACTGATCCCCAAAATTGGGGAGTGTCAGAACAAAACTACTACACTGAGTTCGCCAAATACTTTTTCTTCCCGACCCAGAAGATTTGATTTGGACAGCGGCTAATTCCGGACACTTAGATCGTTCTTAACAGTGGTAGAATCCCTGGGCCTATAATTTGGTATGCTACTACAGTGTCCTATGGCCTATCTACAAACCAAAATTGAAACGAATCCGTTATTCCACCGCGAAGTTTGACACGAATTTGTACCACAATCACGGGTAATTTTGTTCAAAAACTTTGAAAATGTAATCTAACCAGGCAGCCCAAGCTCATATTTTCGATTTTCAAAGATTTATAGAGATCATACCCTTGGCTAATTTTAACCTCCTATCATTGCAAGCATCAAAGACCTCATATCAGTCCTCATTTTTTCCAGCAACAATTTCACTTTGGAATGATTTACCTAACCTAGCTAAAGACTCTAATTCACTTGAAGTATTTAAATCTATAATTAAATTATAATTTACTTATTGTATTGAATTTTTTTTTTTTTTTTGTGATTTGTCTGTACATTTTTCTTCATTTCTGAAGTTGTACAGTATAGGTAAATAATAAAAATAATAAATAATAATTGTATATACCAAAAATCATAAGAATTCATGCAGCACAGGCGGAGTGGCAGTCGACTTTTCAGCATCTGTTCAGTTGAAATACAAAGAAAATGTTCGCGAATTAGACTACATAGACTTTTAAAAATACGCACTGCTGCTTTCTCCCAAATGGTATGAACTTTCTACTTGATTTATAAGCTGCAGATGAGTGGTACTTTAGTCTCCATACTTTTAAAGAGGATTGGTAACCTGTGGAAGGCTCCACTTGCTCGTTATTCGAAGTGTCTGGAATGCTGCATTTTTACACGCTGTTAAATTTCGACTCATAACTCCTCAGTAGTTGATTGTATCGAAATGAAATTTGTACTATAGATGCACCATAAGATAGGCTTTAAAACGATCCTAGAGTTTGTAATGTTAGAGCGATTTTATCAGTGTCCGGAAATACCTTCATTTAGCTTATTTGTTTAACTTCATGGTAGTCGGCAAAAGCCGTTCCCTACCAGAGCACATACAGCAATACAAAACACAACTACTACAAAGAAAAAGTGGTCTGGTTGTATGGGAATAGTTATACAGTCGCGTACCTTTAGAAACTTTCACTGGTCACAGCACGCTGAGTTCCGACTGATGAACATGTGCGCGAGCATAGGTGGGGGTGTCTATTATCTATTGTGCGAGTATAATGTGGTGAGGGGCGTGGCAACACGGCAGGGCGCGCTTATATTATCGATTGGAAATGAATTGTGACCGGATTTGCGAAAAGGTACCTTTTTCACACACAAAATTTGACCCATTTTTTGAACTTTGATAGGGTCCGCAATGCGAAAAATCGATATCCTCCAATCAACTTCCTAACTATTGTCATGTGTTAGGCTAAGTGTAACTTGATTAACACCAGCGTGGCAGCCAAGTTTGTCACTTTCTTCTGGTAGAAAACGATACAAATGTCTTAAAAATCACGTGATTTTTCGTTGCAGCAGTTCGTAGGGTTCTTCGTATGCCACGATATTCACTCTCAACATTGTTCAAGTAGTCTACCATCAACTCAAAGTATTGGTGGTTTGATTTTATTGGTCAGTTTCCGGTGGCAGCACGATATGTGCAGCTTTTTGGCGACAGACAAAATGTTTCTTGCTCTGGAGCACAGGACAATTAAGCAGAGCAGTAACTGCGCCGTGGATCAGCAATGACCAGTACTAGGTAAAGTACCTGCATGCGGAGTATGGTTATAATTGAAGCTTGTTAGCCATCTATATGCTGAAATTCGGCCAAAATGACACGATTTTTGCAAACAAATACCAGAATGGTTGATACATCAGTGAGACAGTCTCCAACAGCAAGGATGTGAAGCTTATAAACACCTAACAATACGGCTATCTCGTCCAGTAAACGCATAAAGCAATCCAATGCTTGAAATAGGCACTCACGTGATCGAAATTCAAATCGCGGAAATACCCATGAAATCGCTTTCATTTCTGAATAGGAACCATGCAGTGTACTCCTTTTGTAAATATTCGTGTTAATTGTTCTCTCAGACGTGATCTGGGCCAGTGCAGGTGTGTTTTATGCTGTGATGGCATAATAGGGAGAGTCTCAGACTGCTGGGCTAATCGAGATGCTGAACCTAATGTACACAAACTGATTGCCACTTGATTCCAAGTGATTTTAAGGTCATTGGAATAGATTATGGTTGTATTTTCCGCGATTTGAATTTCGATCACGTGAGCGCTTATTTCATGGAGCGCTTATTTCAAAGTCCGTTAGGAGAGACTGAGCTGGTGACACATGACACTGATGCAGGTGATGCTAGACCAGCAAGAGCCATGCCTCTGAGGCTGCTGTATGCAGTGAGGAAAGAACTGGAGGATGAATTGAAACAATTGCTAGACATTGGTTGTATTGAACCTAGTAACAGCTCGTATGCTTCTCCCCTAGTGTTGGTCCGACTAAATCGGACTTTGAAAGCCATGTTGACTAAGGTAATGAACAAGAAGGGGAGTGACTGGGACACAAAATTAGGTCCAGTGTTAATGGCATACATAACAACTCCACAGTCCTCTACAGGAGTTTCATTATTATTGTATGGGCGTGATGCCAAGTTACCTTCTGCACTAGACTTTATGCACCTAAGCCACCAGCAGTGACAGGGGAATCAGAATTTGGCAGAAAACTATTTCAAGAGCTCAAGAAGGCAAGAGAGCTGGCAAGACAGAGCATTAAGAATTCACAAGCTTCACAGAAGAAGCAGTGTGACAAGCATGCCAAGCAAGGTGGGTGATCTGGTGATGTTGAAGGTTGACCTCAACTAGATCGGGCTTTTCATGGTCCATACAGAGTTCACCAAGTCACTTCAACATGTGCTTGTATTCAGCCAGTCAACCGACCAGATCAGGAGAAGATTTTTGTGTCCCAGCAGACTGTCGTGTTGTGAAGGAGGAGCCTCACTGGACAAAGTGCAGCCGTGGTTTGGCCATGGATTGACTAGGAAGCGACGCCAAGTTAGGGCAAGGAGAGCAACACAGTCAACTGAAGCTACCCAAGGGACTATGGGAACAGTAAGTACAAGTGATGACCGTGAGATTATGACAAGAAAAGGACAACGTGTGGTGAAGCCAGTTCAATACCAAGACCCTGGTAGCTTCCCAGAAGGTTCAGCTTTTCAACAGGGGGGAGGTTGTAAGGCACCTGATCTGAAGAAAAGGAGTGACACGTGATCCACCACATTGTAACTTTGACACTTTTTATGCTGAACTTATTAATTGTATTAGGCTATGTTTTTGAAGTCAATATTGTTTGAAGTAGTTCCTGTACTCCTCCCCTGCAATAGTTGTCTCCTATCATTTCAGTGTATGGCTATGTCATATAATTGTTCTTGTAAAATTATAAACACTAAACATGGGAATCAAAATTAAGTCCTAGGAGAACAATGTACTTAATAAACTTTAATTTAATATTTGGACTTAAATATAACTTATATTTACATAGGAAATAATCGAAGTCTCTCTTTTTAAGTGTGGTGTTAGTGGGAACAAATGTCACTGATTTGGTCACTTACCCCTTCATTAGTTTTTGTCTTGCATGTGGAAGAACACATCTACTCTGATCTCTTAATATAGTGGACTACATTACAAAACAAGAGTCCTAGGAACTGTTATCTATAGTAACAAGCTACAATTGAAATATTTGTACCCCTGAAAGAAAAGTTGAGGTCCAAATATTTCGCACGGTAAGACGGAACTCTTCAAGCCTTTTGGTTGTATCTTGTGATTGCATTGTCTTGTCTGTCAGCACATAGACTTGTACATATGTGTACAACAACAAAACATGCTGTGAGTACAAGCTGGTGTCATGCAAACTACAAAATCATATCAGTGGTGTCACTTGCTAATACATGCTGACTTGTATATTGTGATAAAATAATTATTTACAGTGGAATAAAATAAGTAATACACAAAAAATACTCTGTATCACACAACACTAAAAACTACTAGAATGAGAGCAACAATGCCATTGTCATGTCATGTTAATTCCTTCTCTTTACTCCAGTATACTTGTAAACTGCACTCTCTACATTGGCCAGTGGATACTCAATGAAGGAAGCGAAAGCTAATGCTAAGGAGTAAGACAGTACAACAGCAGCAACCACCAGTATTGACAGATAATACTGGGTATATGTAAACTGTGATCTCATGGTATTGTACATGACAGTCAGTATAATGGGATGGGAAAGATAAGCCATAAATGTCAGACGACTCAGGGGTACCCACACGCCCCATGACAGAAAAGTATTAATAGCACCACCAAAGTTATTATGACACAAGTATATCACTACAGCGATGCCAGTACTCCAGACAGTACGATGGAACATGAAATACAACACGTTCTCAGTCTTATTGAATGGATGGTCATGCCAAGTCTGGTATTGGCCATATACCACCAGAAAACAAAATATTACAGCTGATGCCCATAATGCTCCATGGATACCAAGACGTACCCAAAAAGTACCTGGTACCTTCCACTTCTTGTACAGCACAAAGCCAAGTACTACTCCAACCAGGTATGCATTGATTCGACAATAAGGTCTCGCATAAATGTTATTAAGGGCAAATTCTGTATCTTCTATTAAGCCATTGCTGGAAACAAATTCTTCTGCATAATTTGCATTTAGATCCTTAACCCCAGCCAGTGTGCCTATTGTGATGAAACTGAGTACCATGGTGCCTCCGATAACAGCTAGACCAACATACCAAAAGTGGTAGAGAAGCATCAGAAATAATGGAGATATGATGAAGAACTGCATATCATTTGCTAAGTACCAACTTACAGCAAAACACTGATCTACAAATTTTGGATAAAAGTTGTTGATGTAGAGAATATTCGTCCACCAATACTTGTCACAGTATGCAATGTCTTGTATAATCCACAGGGGACCAGATCCAACATAGGGAAGGATTTTGTAGTAAGCAAATAACACAAAATAGTATCCTGGTGAAAGACGCAGTAGACGGTGAAAGTAGAAAACTAAATATGGAAACTTTCCTTTGCGACTTTGTATCTCCTTGATCCCCAAATATGATAAAAGTAAACCACTCAACATAAAGAAGCTATCCACAGCCAGAAACGAGTTTGAAATTGGCTGGAAAGTAAATTTCTGGGGCACAGTATGAATAGTGTAAAGAGTATTATCTGTGGCCTGGAATGATAAAGCCCACAGAAATGTATGCCCCAAGATTACCCAAAACATACTAATGACACGTACACCATTGATGCTTGTGATTGCATTTGGAGGCTGGAATGTCGCCATGATAGTTGGAATAGTCTTGTAAAGAGAAAATGACAAAATTAGGTCCTTTCCTAAATCCATCAGTCTTTGCTTCTTGCTTTGGCCATCCTCTTGCTTCTTACGTTGTGCATTAATCATTGGTTCTTCCTCACTAATTGTCTCCTTGGCATCACTATCAGATAAATCATCAAATGTAACTGGTGACTTCAATTCAATACACTGCCAGTGGTTGTGCAAGATATAATACGCCCATATCAAAATATCCACCAGTGTTCCGAGCAGCACAAGACTTGCCAATAAACAGCATACAATCAACATTAAAATAGAACTTGTTGTCCATGGAAGATGCCTCCACGGACACAGTGGTGCACTCATGACTGGTTCAATGGTGCCATTAGACAGATTTAGATAGTTAATGTAGGAGAAACTTAACGAGTAAAAATCCTGTGCACTGCAGATTGATGGAAAACACATCCCTAAATCAATTATCGCGCTGACTGATTCATTATTCAAATACACTGTCAAATTATAAGGAAAGAGACAATAGTCAGTGTTCCCGACGTTAAGACACTCGTCATAACTGCCAAGGTACATATAGTTCCCGTACAAAAGACCAGCTTCTGGTTTTCCAAACGAGTCAAGGTACTGTACTTGCTGGAGTAGACTTAAGCTGTCTATGAATTCCATATAGTTGCGTTGACAGTCTGCTGCACTGTACGTGAGATTTGGAAACCTGACTGGGATTCGTACATCAGACAGTTTTAAACTTTTGACACTCTGAATGAGACCAGTATACAATTGTTCGCTCACCATAGATGCTCTGAGTTCTGCGGCATACGAGACCCCTTCCAAGTAGTTTTCGCACAGCGTAACAGCCGGAAACCTCCACAACAAAACTGCGAAAATGAGTAGTCTGGGCATGTGTTTATATACGGACGTAGGCAGTACAACACGAAACAAGGAGGTAGCTACTCTATTTTGATAGTCGACCCTCGCATCAACTTCACCATAGATAGGTAGGCGATAAATACAAGTAATAAAATATCGATACCGAACCAGAATGTCCGATACTTTGGTATCGATTACTTTTTCGGATACTTTTTAAACCAGGCGCACGCCCACAGCCGGCCGAAGGCCGGCTGTGGGCGTGCGCCTGGTTTACTGTAATTGTTTCCGCAAAAGTGTGTGTGTGTACCTATCTATCTACCTATGTACCTATCTACCTATGTTTGTCCGTACGCACCCACGTGAGCAAAATCGTTTAATAACGGTAAAAGCAGCTTTTACGTAAGAAGTAAAAGTGAAATGAAGTCTGTATTAAACTTCTGCACAGGTGAACTTTGCTCTGAGGTGGTTTCTTTTCGGCGGACTGAAATACGGGTGTGGTGACTTTCCTCAGACTACCTTCCCCTTGAGGTTTTCAGGCATTTAGCAACTGAAAAACAACGGTGCAGGCCTCGTACACTGCCAGGAATAGCCTATCGCTTCGAGTTGAAAGGGGGCGTATCCCTTACGTACGCGAACGAAAAATGAAGAGCAGCTTTGAGGCTTTGTCGAGAGAATTTGTGGGAAAAAACACGTTAGTCACACTATAAAACAGTTTAGAAGATAGTTTTGTGCGTAATATGTTGGTTAAAGCGGTTTATTTAACAAACGCTTCCTTAGCAGTGCATAGCAACGTAATTGAACGAATTACGAATATTTCATGAATTACGAAATATGAGAAATAGCTAATTATATTATCAAACTACCCTATTGTAAAGTAGTAATACATAGTTGGTTAATTCATAGTAGTATATACTGTCTATAGTTATTCCAGATGAGTTAGCTAGCTGCTTGGCGCCTGGTTTTTAGAAGTAGCACAACATCAACTTGTTTATGAAGAATCGGAAATTTCAATCTCGATTTCAATACTTGATATTTTGCTTACATTGCGCATGTGTTACGGATGCAAAACTATAAAATGGAATGTTTCAGCCATTACTGTACTATAATGCAAGCTTTATTCAACCCACCAGTCATCACTGAGAAATTTTCAGCACTGAGGTTCACTAATTGGCTAAGCACAAAAACCACAAGTACTCGGTATCGATCTCATCAATACCATGACAAAAGTACTTGGAATCGTATCGAAGCTGGTATTATCCACCCCTAAATTATTCTACTTACTAGAATATACTATCTATGACTTCACAAACTATCCACTGCGGCGCCTGCTTATGCAAATTAACGGGCGCCCCAGACTTTACTGTAAGAAACCTCCGTACGGAGTAAACAACAATTACATAAATGGTTGACTCAACAGCACTTGCTGGATGGGTAATCTTATTCCGCGCACTGTAGCGCTGTTCAAAAATAATTATTTTGCTTGCTATAGCTGCCGTAAATAAGTCAATATATTTCTATTTATCCAAGTAATTTAACTGTGCGGCGAGACGAGATCTCGGACGAGATACCAGCAGAGATACTGGCTATATAGTAGCAGCAGTACATGACACTACTAGCTTTGGTGAGTTTATAAGCTTAGTCATACCATAGATATTAATATACGTAACATGGATTGGAAACGCGCATAAATAATTTCGTCTATCCTCGTTACGGTGCGCTAGTTTTGAAGATGTTGACAGCCTGTTCACAGACCTTTTCTCTTGGTTATGTAGTAGTGTAGCCGTTAAATTTACATTGTCGGTGTGTTATATTATTATATTATTATTTGGGGGAAAAGGGCAGACAGCAAAGCTGATTAAGCCCAAACAATCACAAATTATAAGTGCTGTTCAATCAAGTTTGAAAATGTAGCTAGAGTGTTCAGTTCAATTAGGTGTGGTGGCAGTGAATTCCATTCCCAGATAGTTCTTGGAAAGTAGCTTGTCATGTAGGTGGTGGTGTTTGTTGGTGGTACAATCAAGTGAAACGGATGATGATGTCTAGTGTGTCTGGTGGTGAAATGAATGTATTCTGGTAAAGATAAGCCAATTCCTCCATGCATTATTTGATAGAAGAAATTAAGCCTCTGTTGTTTCCTTCTCTTCATTAGGGGTAACCAGTTGAGCTGTTCCAGCATGGCACTAACACTACTGTGATAACTATAGTCAGATAGAATCCATCTAGCTGCACGCCTCTGAACCTTTTCTAAGATTGATATCTGAGTCTGATAGTATGGGTCCCAGACAACACTTGCATACTCCATTACTGGTCGAACCATAAGTAGATAAGCAGATGCCTTGACATGTGATGAACACTTACTAAGATGACGTTTAAGGAAGTTCAACATCCTTGTAGCCTTGTTAGCAACGTTTGTAACATGGGTGGACCATGAGAGGTGGTCATCTAGCATAACTCCAAGATATAAATGATTATGTGATAGAGATAAAATGGATCCATGAAGGGAATAATCTGCAATCATAGGATTCTGGGACCTTGTACATCTCATAACAGTGCATTTACTAGGATTGAACATCATCTGCCAAGTGACTGCCCATTGGGACAGAGTGTCTAAATCCTGTTGGAGTAGGATAGAATCTTGTTCTGTTTTAATAGCACGATACAATAAACAGTCATTTGCAAAAAGTCTTAGCTGAGATGAAATATTTTCTGTAATGTCATTGATATAAATCAAGAACATCAGCGGACCCAACACTGTACCCTGAGGTACTCCAGATGACACAGGGACATAGTCAGATGATTCTCCATCCAGTAAAACTCGTTGTTTACGTACTGTGAGCCATTTTTCAATCCAGTGGATAACTTCGTTTTCAATATAGTAAAACTTCAGTTTCTTTAACAGGTGACAATGTGGCACGTTATGTTGTGTACTGAACAAGAACACGTTGTGTACTGAACAAGAACACGGGCGTGTTTGCTGATTTATTTATTTATTATTACTAAACAAGAACACGGGCGTGTTTGCTGATTTATTTATTTATTATTACTGGGCAGGCAGCTCTGCTGATGTGCCCAGGAAAAAAAAAAGAATTTACAAGTATTAGCTAGCTACAATGATTTAAGGGTCTATAGTAAATATTGGAGGCAATACCACTGGCGACTGGTGGATAGTGGCAGGTGAGTATCAGCTTGTATCTCAGCAGCGCTGCTATTAATTATCACCAACTAGTGATGGTCGTATTTGCATTGCCTATTAATACTTGGTACGTTACAATAAAGCTTTAACTGAAGTCTCACTCTGTTAGGGTAAAATAATTACAAAATGTAGCGCCTGTTTTGGCTTTGTTTTATCGAAGCGGAAAAGCTATACAGCAATACAATTATATCTAAGTAGTCTATTTACATCGTACCTGTTATAAGTGGTGCAAGCAACAGAATAGAAGCGGTGCTGAACATTTAGTTTCTTCAGGAAAATTACAAAACTGTTCCGTAGCACCATAATTCAATTTAACAACAATAATTTTGCCACCCTACTGTTCGCCAAGAGCCAATGTGTCAACCAGGCTACCCTCCAGTTAATGTAGGTGGTAATTTACCCAGCTGTAAATGACAAACACCACTTAGTAGCTTACAAGAGAGCAAAATACTCCAGCTGTAATAACCTAATTATATTTCGCACACTGTAACAAGGATAGGAAACATTTATTAACATGCATTTATATGCACGTTTCCAATCCATGTTACGTATAATATCTATGGTCGTACATTGTGCCCTCACATGCATAATTTCGTGTGGCCTGACCGCTTTTTTCCGTGTATTGGGTGGAGAAAAAAGGGTCTGGTGCAACTCCAATAGCTGTTTACTTCTGAGCCGTAGCGTCCCCAGTGTCCGGGGATGGCTCAGGACATAGGCGGATATAAGAGACACTGTCAGGGGGGGGGGGCAAGAAGTTTTAGTGCACTACAGTGTTTATTCCACTAAGAGGATAAGAATGGAATTCTAGTACACAGGTTATATTCATTTGCATAACTTTATTCAGCATATAGCTGGATGAATGATGGATATACAGTTTTTAGACTGTAGTTGGAGAAATTTTTTAAACATTAGACCTAGTGTAGGGTTGAATTTGAGAGAATTTTTGATAGCACTTAGCTAACAAACTTTGCAATGCATGCAAAGATTGGTTAGCCTGTCTGAGATGAACCTGTTTGATGGTAAAGTGTATACTAAATCAAAATAAGGAGTAGCTAGTTTTGTTATGATTTGTAAAAAATTGTATTAGAATTGTAACTGTTCTGTTAGAGTAGTGACTCCTCTATTAGAGTACCTTGATCTTTGCACAAAAATTCTAGTGCCTCACTTTCTTTACAGTGTACAGTTTAGCTATAGCATACATTTATAACCGTTGGCTTCAATTTTGCCCATTGAATTTCTATACTTCTGAATACAGTGTGAATGCATGACTCTAGTTTCTGGTATCAATATGTACTGTAGTCCAAGGGGGGGCAAGAGAAGGGCCAGGTGGGCACATCACCCCTTGACTCCCCCTCAGATCCGCCTATGGAGCGAAGTTACACCAGACCCTCCCAATACACGGAAAAAGCGGTCTGGCCATGCGAGACTTTATGCACCCGAGGATTGCCTGGGGGTCTCTTGATAGTCGTTCTCGGGTATTGAAGTAGAGACTCAAGATGGGAACTTACAGTATGTACCCTTTATGCTATTACAAAGAGTTTGGCAGTACTGTGATGCAGTGGCAAAAACAGCACATTGGAGGGGCACAGCCATCACCTTGCAATCCTTCCAAGGACAACAACAACAGCAGAACTTAAACAATTATTTTTCCAGCATACATTTTAGGAGCCCATATTCTGGGTTCTATCAAATGTGCCAACTACTTATTTTATGCTAGCCGCTGTTAACTACATCTATATTGCTATCCAAGGTTCCTTCAATCCTCAGCTAAGGCCAGGAAAACTTGACTACTTGTTTCTCATCCAGAAATTCAGATTTCCATGTGGAAGGGAGGTCATTATTCATTATTAGAAAATACTCCAAATCAAGCTGTCTGTTACTACAAAGGTTAGCTAAAGCCTTTTAAGAACTAGTACTTATGTTTTACCACCATTTCTGAGGTGCAAGTGACATTTGGTGTGATAGCCAGCCTTCTTAGTATCAAAATACGTGCAGTGATTGATAATAGCAATAATGAAATTAGAGGCGGTGAGATAAAAAGGGATGCGGGTGGGGACGAATCAAGTTTGCCTGGCCTAAAGGTTGTTGCTTAAAATGAGGACTTTGCTACCACTCCTTTGATTTCGGAAAAACCGTGAAGCTTTTTTTCCAGGATTCCTGAATTCATTGCACTGTAAAACCATTCGCGTATATAGACCTCTACTTTAGTTGAGTGATCAGCGAGGTCATGTGATTTCATTGTCTGCATCACACTTTAGTGACCATCCATGTGGGTTACCTCCTTCAATATTGATCATTTCACACAACTCTACGTACTTGGTAGTATTCAACAGTATTGCATAACTTCTAAAGAAACAGGTGCACAGTTAATTAGTGTTATCCCATATCTAAGTGTTAAATGTAGAGGTGTAATATATCAAGGCTATCTTGGTTTTCTATTAGTTGCTGTATACATATTGTAATTCCATGTATTTTATGATTCATTATTTACAGCAATTTTGTTGCCAAGGTCAAAGAAGCCGCTTACACCACAAACAGCATCCAAAACTGTTTAGTTCATGTACAAGAGGGACTTCAACTTGTAATTTCTGGTAGCCTACAAAGGCCCACACTGTTGTTCTTTGGTTGTTACAACACCCGTATAGCCTATCGCTGTTCAGACTGCATTCAAAAATCAGTTTTGTCCATATTTTGAACTGATACACAGTGTTGGGCAAGTTACTTTGTAAAAGTAACTAGTTACATATTACATATTACTTGCAACTGAACTATTTAGTTACAGTTACATATTACCCATAAAATAAAGTAACTGTAATGATATTACATATTATATTACTTTGTGTCCACAGCCTTAAGCTGTCACGTGTGAAACTACCACTTTATCACGTGACATGATTGCGTTGTTGGACAATGTGCAAATCTTGGTTATAAGTAAGAAACTGGTGAATAAGCTTCCTTCAATAGGCTTTGTTACTTCGTTGTGGTTAGGCGTTACTCCGAGGCTAACTAACGAGATTAGTAACTTCGTTACTTGTAGTAATAATATTACGTAATATTAGACTCGTTACAGTAACTATATTACTTAGGTAACGCGTTACATTTGTAAGTAAAGTAACTTGAGTTATATTACCTGTTTTTATAGCATATTTCGTTATATTACTTAGTTACCACAAAAGTAATAATATTACGTAACGCGTTACTTATGTAACGCGTTACTCCCAACACTGCTGATACAAGTGTGTGGAATGCCTTAGAGTATAGTCTACCTACCTTTAAGTGAGTGCTCACACCGGCTACTTTTAACATAAAACTTCTTTGCTGCGCAAATGTGGGTGTGGGTCACACACAATTCCAATTTCAGGAATAGCCCAGTATGCATATCCAACAGTTACATAGTAGCATCTCAAATTCTTCCTTCTGTTATTGTTTGTATGTAAAAAGTTGAAGTTCATCTTAAACATGTAAAGCATGTGGTAGAACTACATTCCTACGTACTATTAACTATATGACTTTACTTGTACAGATTTGTAGGTTATATCCCACTGTGGGGGTATTGCTGGGATATAATTTACTTATCACCCACATCATTCCCACACAAATGATATTGTAACCAATAGTGGTCAAGTTATTATTTCTATAAAATGTGAAGCCATAGATCTGCCACAAGAATTCATTGGTTGCATTATTTGATTAGTATATATGCTAGAAAGACAGCTGTTGGGGTGAGCCTTAGCAAGCCACACCATATGAAAATAACTACTGGCTTCCTATATATTATACCATATAACGGGTTTTTGTGGCGAGGAATTAATTTTAGCGTTTGGGGTCATTCGCTAAAATTTAACTTTGTGAGAATTTTGGCACTGTGATAACATTATCGTATGGTTTAGTATAAGGTCACAGCTTCATCACTAAGCACTCTGGAATAATCAATTTGAAATGGAGTGATCTAATTGGAGTCGCCAACATTCCGGCAGCACCAAATTTTTGTACACAGTTTCACCAGACCCTGGGGCTGCAAGACTAATGTTTCACCAGACCCTTACTTTTTGCGAATGGGTGGAACTTCTTGCTTGCTGTTGCTTGTTTTGTGGTAGTACTGTTTAGTAGGGTGGGTCCCCATGGGCATTGCCCAAATGCTGTTATTAAAAGCCATCATAGAAACATGATACATAAAGAAAATCACTTTGACAGAAAAGTTTTACTTCAAATCCACAAGAAAACACTCACAGATGGGAGGATATTGAATTTTAATTTCCAAAACCCAATTTTTGAACTGCCTGCCCTTCCTGCCTGCCTGACCACAGTCGCAAAGCTAGAGGCCAAATGAAGCAGCACCACAATAACAAACTTGCTTGTGGAATGTGCCTTTTGAACTGGTTTCAAAGATTATTCTTCTATTACTTGATCGTCTTCTTCTTCATGCAAGGAAACCAAACCAAGGCATTAATTTTCCACATTGAAACTTTCCTTAGAGGAGCATATTTAGATGCCACAAAACTATTTGAAGAGGTATAGGTGGAGTAGATGCATGTAGCTGTACTTGTATCACCATGCCCCTAAATAATCAGAGCACACTGACTTGCACTTAACAGTTAGAACACGCTGTGACCACACTATACTTGAGACAATCAGGAAGATCAAGATACTCCAATAAAACAGTACAGCCACACATATATAACCAGTAATGCATTACTTTTGTAACGTGTTACATATTATTATTACTTAATGCAGTAATGAAGTAATATAACGCGCCATGTTTCTTATGCTAGTAATATAGAAATGCTAGTGATATCTAACTGATAGTTACTTAACATAAGTAATGCATTCAGTGTGCATTACTATATACTGGTTACTGTAATATTATTACCTAACGAACCCATTACTGTAATATTATTACCTAATGAAGTACCTGTTTCTAGCATGTCCTATTTGCTGTACAGCGCCAAAAAATCGCCATTACCGCAATTTTGTAACAGGTATTTCGAGCACAGCTACTTTCCACTACATGGAATGGTGATTGCAGCCCTACACTGTTGATTTACGTTATAATACACACCCTTTGGTGGTAGTTACATTGTGAATTCTACCACTATGGTGTCACTATGGAATAAAAGTCTGTGTTTAACATAGCTATACTATAGCAAAAAAGTTAACAAACTAGTCACTAGATTCATTTGTAGACATATATACCTCACGACTTCAATAATGGGTGGAAGCAGGTAACATTGCTCCCACATTAATTTTTGGTTATATGAATGGACAAATCCTTTCTAAATGCTACAATCAATTGTGCTTTATTAGCAAACTCAATCGCAAGCGCGAAACCTACAGGCAAGTCTACTATGCCAAACTAAAGCAAATGGCGTGTGAGCTAGTTAGTTCGTGTGCATACGGTGTATTGTTTTTTCGTGTAGTGCATGAGATGTACTCTCATCCTCAGTGACTGTTGATAAATCCCCTTGCTTTCAGCTCAGGGTTCATCGACAGTAAATTACCTCAACTTCAGGATGTATGTGAGTGCAGTGCACCTGGTTTATGTATGGATTATTCTGTATCTATGACTGTGGATATGCAATCCACTATCATAAACAGTAGGGATCACCCATGATTTGGCACAAAACACATGCTACCTTGGAAATCATCCTTGATTATCCCGAACATGTGCAAGGGGTGAAGTAATCGAGTTGTGTCTGTTGTTGTCCACACAAAAATGCCTTGTTTACAAAAACCTACACTACTAGCACACTTGTATATTTTGCAGTGAATACCTTTCCAAAAAGAAAAAGTTTTGCCATCTCTCAGAATCCTCAGCGTCTTCTACAAACAATGTAGGTTTATTTGTTCTACCATGATGCAGCAGCACTATAAAGTTTAAATAAACAAATAATGATTGACTAAACTTCACCGACGTTAAATATTTGTGAATCAAAATCACATAATTGCCAACATAATTATTATGTTTGCTTTCCTCCATGCACTAGTCTGTTTTAGATTTCCTGTTCGAGGTTCAACCTGAAGGGGAGATCTCGAGACCCCAAAGACCCCCCTTCCCCCTGGATCTGCCCCTGACTCCCATCAGAGGCATCTCCAATACTGCTTGGATGGAATGCACTTCTACAGTGTATTAATCTCTGCTTGCGATCAATTGACATCAGCTGAAGTTGTCATAAAAGCACAAAGTGTTGTTTACAACCTTACAATATTAAAGATGAAGAATTGGCCACTCTGACACAAATTCCAAGTGACCAGATAACAGAAGTAGCGCTGCTGGCAAGTTTGTACAACAACAAATGGCAAATAACTAAAATCTGTTGTTAAACATAGCAGGCATATGAGTATATTCTACCATCACAGCCCTACATGGTTAAATTCAAACAACTCACTGTACAGCAGCTAAATAATTGTTGGGGCGAGCCTGAGCGAACCCCACAAATGGCAGTAGTCACTCGTACGTCCAACCGTACATCTGACCATTCCCGAGAGTTTATGTAACGAACACGGAAAAAAGCGCCATGTGGCTTAGAATTTGTCACTTGGCTCACAACTTATTTTTATCTACATTGACATGGACAAAGAAGACCGTCTTGGAAGAAGGCCGGGAGAGAACAAGACAGAGCGAGGAGGGAACACTGGCTGGTGAATGCCCGAGTGAATGGTACGTGCGTCACGTTCACAAGAACTTCCTGTATGAAAAAGGCTGTATTTGCACCACTTGGCTTAGAATTTGTCACGTGAGTTACAACTTCTTATCTACATAGACATGGACAAAGAAGACCGTCTTAGAAGAAGGCAGAGAGAGAATGAGACAGGGTGAGGACAGCAGCAGAAATGCCAGATGAAGCAGAAGCAAGTAGACACCTGATAGATGCCATGCACACTCGCAGAAGAGAGCATACAGTTGGCCAATGAAACTGCAGAAGACAGGGAGATAAGTCCTAGCTGACTATGCTTCCACACAGTTATGTAGCTATATACTGGCAGGCCACTGAGCCTCCCAACTTGAGCTTCTTTCACCTTCCTTCAGCTACCTCTAGAGTAGCCTGAGAATTTCTGTATGTATAGCTACAACACACACACACACACACACACACACACACACACACACACACACACACACACACACATTAAACGCTATTCACGGAAATACAGTTGATGCCACATCACTTTTTACACAACTCAGGCTCGCCCCATCATGCTTTAACATCTGTCTAGTTTAAATAACATGATAGCAAGAGTTTATAATGGTGTAGGGAGAGTGTCAACTATGCTATACCCTGTGAATAATGAGCCCGTACAGTCCTATGGCATCCTTCAAACAACTAGTGATTTGTGTTGATTGGTGACTAATTATAAGTACAGTGGGCGTGTGCATACATGTTGAGAAACTGAAGCTACAGAGTGAAAGAACAGTAATAATATTTCATGAGTTTTATATCCAGAAACAGCCTAACAGTATGGCACAGCGTGCTGAGGAACTCAGTACAAAGAGAAAGACTCAGCCAACTAACCTCAAAAGCCATAGATATCAACTTTGCCTGTGATGTCTTAGTGTGAGATTTCATTATGGTTGCCATTCCATGCCTTCCATGCCTTGACAGTTCTGATAGTGAAAGTGACATGTCTAGATGGGGTTTTAGCCATAGAGATTCAATGCAGACCACCCATGGGGTTTTGGCCATAGGGATTCAATGCAGACCACCGGACCAAACTAAGAAGGTGTTAAATCTGGGCAATCAACAGCGGTCAGATTTAGAGAGGACGCAATAGGTAATCCAAAGGCTGCAGCATATGTTGCTGTCAGACCTTCAGTGCTGGTCACTGTAAAGTGCTAATAATAATAACAAAGGTATGCAGGTATGTGGGCCAGCGTTAAAACCGGGTCGGGTGAACCGGGTCACATTTTCTCTGGGTCATCCGAGTCCGACCCGGTTTACAAATTATCCGGGTCTGACCCGGATTGGATCACATGAGAAACGAAATTGTTTGTTTGACGACGTGGAAATTTATAAACGCTATCGTGTAGCTCTTTCGCATTACAAACATACGCTCGGCCACGCCCATTTATTAGTAAATGCAGTATGTAGCACGAAACTGAGGGTATGTATGGTGAGGGGTAGCTTTTTTTTTTTTTTTTTTTGGTCTTCAACCTACAGCTAGGCTGAAGTTGCAATTCCAAAGTGGAACCCCCTTTTTAAAAGTCTGGATCCGCCCCTGTTTACTCAACACGAACTGAACACTCAAAATGTAGTCTCGCTCATTCGAGACTAGCCGAAACATAGCTCTTATCGCATGCCTCGGCTTTAATTAATCTGAGTCTGACCCGGATTGCTATCCAGGTCAGTGGGTCATCCGGGTCAGTAGTAGTGACCCGGTTTCAACGCTGATGTGGGCTACTTTATGGGCTCATTTTTCATTGGGTATAGCGAAGTTTGATACTCTCCCTAACACATTATAAACTCTTGATGATTGTTAATTCAATAAGTACATTAATATAGCGAGCTATTATATAACAGAACTCAATAGTCATTATAGATTGGTGACTTAATAATTATAATCTACATAAACAAGTGTGATCTACGTTAAGGCTCAGTAGAGTGATGTTCTAGCCGGTGTGTTACTTGCACTAGTCATAGAGTAGTATCAATCTAAACCTAATATAATCCATGTCGCAAACTGCAGCTAGACATCTAAATGTGATCCATTACTTCTGTTTGGAGCTTGCTGTCAGTAACATTATCGTCCATGTAAATTACTAGTCGAATACCCTGAGATCCACTGATGGCTTGAGAATCTTTGTACTCTTGGGGCTATGCATAGACCGAAGGGAAGCCAGTTAAATTGGAAAGTCTTCCTTGAAGTGTAGGAGATGACAAAATTGAGGGGCTATTGGGACAATAAAGATGACATCCTTCAGGTCCACTTTGGCCATCCAGTCGCTTCTCCTTAGGAGAGCTTTCACTCTGTATAGCACCTTCATCTTAAAATGCTCATCTTTCTTTGGTACTACTAGGAACACATTCAAGTAGAATCCCTGAAATTTGATGTATGGCCTGCTTCTGCAGAGGGACTGAATCTCCTTCTGCAGTATTGCTGCATCCTCTGATGGTTGCAGGGTGGAAGATTGTGGACAAGCTAAGAAGGGAATGTGATGACACATGGCTCCTGGGCTAGGTCTTTCCTGAATAGGCTGATTCTGCCAGCAAAGATCTGACTGGCCTTGACAAAATTTAATGGTCTCTGCCATTTTGGCAATGTGCTTCTCTGAGACAGCTGAATCCATGGTGGAGCCTCTATCCAAAATTTACAATTACAAATTACAAATTCTCTAGTGCAAGAGATAGGTCCATTATGGTTTGAGTGAAGCTGGATTGGCTTCTCTGAAGCCTTTTGTGTACACATTCAGAACAATCAGTGGTGTGACCTCTGACACTTGCTGATTGTATTCTCTGACACCCTTTGTCTTGGTGTGTACTTTTGCACCTTTGGGGTTACCCTGTTGAGTGTATTGACACCCTGGTGGTGGTCACTAGACACTGCTTTGAGTGTCTTTTACAGCCCTTTGAACATTCATACTGTTTATATAGTTCAAATAACATACAGTTAAGGTTTCCAGTCTTGTTAAGTTTTTTGTGACCCTGCCCCTGCATAGCCACTTCCCTTGCTCCTGTTGTCATCCATATAGGGAGGAAGAAGATTGTTTTTAAGTTCCTTATCTCCTCCATGTGGTCTTTCAGTTTGCATTGAAAAGAAAAATAGAAAGAAAGAAAAAACAAACAGAAATGGAGCGGCATCCTTGATTGTGTCTTCATCATCAACAAGGGTATTTCTCTGTTCAGATGCATTGAGACTTTTTGATGTTGCTGTGGTGCATTGCCAGTCAGTTTAAAGAGCTGGCTCTGCTGATAAAATTTATCTTTGTGGCTTTCTTTGATCTGAAGTGTCAAGTGGTATATATATAACAACCACAAATACCATTGCCATATGAAGCCTTAAATGAGATACCAAGCATCACACTGCCACTAAAATCTATATATATATATAAAGCTGTCTGTCTGTCTGTCTGTCTGTCTGACGGTCACGCTGCTTACTCACCAGACTTGGCGTGAATCGACACAGTCTGCGCTGATAATGAATCGCTCATCATCCGCCTGCTCTAAGATTGTTATCACGAGTTCACGCGTGCTTCCGTTCATTCTCTACAGCGCGTAGAAGGCCAAGGTGTAGAGAAAACTTGAGCAACATTCCTTTGAAAACCACAGCACATACTGTTCAAGTGGTAGAACGCCTGACTAGCGTGTAAGAGTTCGTGGGTTCGAATCCATGTGTTGACAGATTTTTTTTTCTTTCTACTCAGTACCTTTTTGTGAACACCTTTTTAAAACACGACTTTTAGCTCGTCGTATCTTGGCATGCAAAGCACGTATGGAGGCGGGACTTTAGCGAAATTAAATGCCCATCATCTGGCAACTCGAGATGTGCTTTTGTTCGCTCTTTATAGGGCGATGAAGGCACTGGTGTAGGGAAGGATCACTGAAAAGTTGAGCTACATCCCTGTCAAAACCACTGATAAACAACTGTGGCTATTTGTGCACCTCCCTTAAAGTTACGGAATAGTTTAAAATGTGTGGGCGGAACAAACTACGAAACCTGCTTTAAACCAAGCAGGGATAAATAATTTCAACAACTGTGTTGTGTTAGCAATACAACTAATTGTGCTTGTTTGTTTTTACTGTAGAACAACGACTGTTCCTGGGTGTGTGGTCCACAATAGAGCGATGTTTTATAAAAACGCACCGCCAAAAACCAGACTAACAGATTACTGAATCCTTATAATTTCAACACAGGTGACTAAACAACTAAAATATCTAGGTCCTGTGGAAGCCATTTTTTAAGTTACTGGTTGTATAGACGTTTTATTGAACTTTTAGTGGTTTTTTCGAGTGAAACAAGCTCTTTGAAGGCTTGTATCTGAGTCACTGGGAAGAAACACGCCAAAAACGCTTCCACAGGACCTAATAAATTTAAAATAAAGCGTCACTATGCCCCAGAAATGCCAATAGAGCCTACAGCTTTTGCTGTATTTGGCGGCGAAAAAACATGGTAGTGACAGCTGGAGCTGGGCTTACTTGTGTTACTACAACAAATTGTAGTGTTCCACCTGCCTCAAACTACACTGTAGCTACATAAAAACATTAAATATGAAGAGCTTCACCTTCATTTAAACCTTTTCATGCTGCTAGACTGGTTTTATGGGCTTCTCAAAAAGTATCGATAGGCATTCAAAATTTTGAATGATTGCCCGTGACTATACCGTAACCTTAACCCCAAGTTATTATAACCAGCCAGGGTTCAATCCCCACCTAGGTCATAACTTTTTTTTTTCGCTTTTGGGACCTTTTGATGCACCTTTTTGTTCTATCTGAAGTCTTCGTCTACAAATTCTTATGCTCAGTTTTTCAGCACTGGCACTTAACTGCCTCACATCATAGGGACTCTTATAGCACTTTTGGGATAGGGCAGGCAAATTGCCAACATGTTTGTCCATCTGTATGTTGGTTCAGTGTGTTGTATTAGAGTAGGTAAAAGCTTCTTTCATCAGTATCCAGAATATCTGCATCTTTGTTTTAAGCACATAGGTGTGCACTGACATGAAAAACTGTTTATTCAGACTTACCTCAATACTGCTGTAGTAAATAGGCAGCTTGCATGATTGGACACTAAAATACTACTGTGCATCTGAAAAATGATAATACTGGAACCATGCAGATCCATAGTTTACATCAAGGAACTGCATCTGACCTAGCACAACTGTTTCACTATAATCCTGCTTACATGCTTTCACTCTAAAGATTCGTACATTACCTTAATGGTCAATTACACTGCAGGTGTTTCAAAACTGGGTTTTTGTATGGCAAGAGGTATATGTGTCACTGCAACATCAGAACTGAAAGTGCATAGCATAGGACAAGTTCTGAATCTTTGTGCTTGCCATGCAGTAACTATAACTGCAAATTGTGTTGGCTTTAAATTATGCCCAAGTTCATTTCTCTTTGTGACAGTCAGCAAGGTAAACATCATAATGTAGAAACTGAAACTGTACCATGTGTACACAACCTGTATGTAATGTAGGGTATACTGTATACAATTGCCTTAGCTCACATGCAGTTTAACTAATTAGACCTGCATGCTCATTATTTTGCTATATTATGTACTGCATAAGGATCATGTACTTTAAAGCACTATCGACATACATGCTACACAGCAAATATAGGACACTGATATTTATGCTTGGTTCCCAATATATTAATTATTGTTGCAATAGTTGTCCTGCATGTAAAGCAGCAAAGGTTTTGTTTGTTCTTTACAGCACATTAAAGTCACTGGTAGGGAAGACGCATTGAACAATTGAACTACATTCCTGTAAAAACCACAAACAATAAACTTTAGTGTTTTGCATCATTAATGACATAAGGAAACCTCATGCTCTTTAAAAATGTGACATCACCATGTACTCTACATAGCTACATGAGCAGTGTTGGTATTTAATGCTTGATCCCTCTTCCTGGCATTAAAATGTTTAATGTGGAGATGGTCCTGCACGTAGGGCAGGTACCAATGCTAGTGTATAATATAATGACAATTAGTTAAGTCTCTTGTAAACAATGGTGAAACAAAAGCAGAATATAGTAAAAAAAAATATTGACATTCCATGATACATTACCAATGTTTAATGGGTCAATAACAACAGAAGCTCCTAAGTGCCTCTAGGCATAAATAAGCTCCTGATAATACCACTCCAATAGAGTCAACTTGGTTCAAACTTGTATCTATCATTGAGCTTTTAATTTCTTAGTTGACTTCCAATAATCATAGCAGCAGACTTCAGCATTCTAACATGAACAAGAACTACTAATCCATGATTATTTCATCCTGGCTTTTGTTTTGAAGGCCGCACCTTTTTACAGCTAGGTGTTTAGTTATAGTTAAACCCCACCAGGAGTATGATATTGTAGTTGTAGTTATCAACCTGAGGCCAAGGCAAAGTGAGGTTGAGATGTTGATAACTAGATATCCTAGGATTGCAGGTGGGATTTAACTGGCTTCTATCCCACCCTTTGAAGCAGTCAAGTTCATAAACAATGTGTCAATAAGCTAGACAAGCATGTCAGCTGTGTGTGGCTTCAATTTTTGCTGAACTTGTAGTTTTACTATATAATTCATAAATGGTTCAGACCATGGAGTGATTGCCAGCTATTTGGAATTATATGAAGAAGGTGAAGTTGAGCATATCAACAGTGTTTGGCCAGTTCTCTCATTTGAACAGCTTTTCGCAGTAAAAAATATCCTCCGGATAAAAAATAAAAACCCACAATCGAACCACCCACTTCGGCCTTTTGAATAGCTGCAACCATTCCCTACGGGATGGGTGGGTGGGTGGGACCGTTGATATGCTCGACTTCACCTTCTTCATATAATTCCAAATAGCTGGCAACCACTCCGTGGTCTGAGCCATTTATGAATTATAATTCAGAAGGCTCAGTCTCACATATCAACAGTGTTGTTTGTAGCTGGTTGACTGTGTTGGCTGAGCACCACTCTGCCGAATGATGGGTTGTCTGTCGGTCTATAGTAAAATCGTTGAAAAGTTGACTCAGAACTCCAACCTGCAGCTTTGAGGATATCTGAGGTTGAAATCCCTGCTGATGCCGCTGCAGACGAGGAGGCTCCTCTTACAGAGTGAGCACCAAATATTGAAGTATCAATGCCTGAAGCTTCCAGTAAGGACTTGAGCCATCTAGCCACAGTACTTGAAGACACCGCCTTATGTGGCTTGATGATTGCTACCAACAGCTTGGTTTCCCTTTCCCGAAGGGGTTGTGTTCTACCCTCATATTCCTTCAAGGTTGACACTGGACACAATCTACTCCCTCCTGGAAGAGGGGGAAAAAAGAAATTTGTAATCTGTGATGTGGACCTTGACTGCTTGGCCAAGGTGCTTGGATAAAAACAGACTCCGTCTGGCTTGTACACCCGTTTAGATATATCCAGTTTTGACAGATCAGCTGATCTTGATGGGCGAGACAATGCAAGCAGCATTGTCACTTTCCGTGATAGGTGTTTCAAGGACAACGTCTGATTGTCCCCTAGTGTGTCAATGTAGTTTAGCACTTTCTGAACATCCCAGGTCTGTGAAAAACGTGGCAGTGGAGGTCTGGCATGAAAGACTCCCTTTTCAAGCCTGCAGACCAAGGGGTGTTGGCCAACTGTGTAGCCATCGATCTTCTCATGAACTGAGGAAATTGCCGACCGATAGGCATTTACAGAGCTGTATTGGTACCCCTCCTTGTAGAGGTATGCCAGGAAGTTTGCCACCTGGGCTATAGGGCTACGAAAGGGATCTGAACCCCGTTCAGAACACCAGCAGTGCCACTTAGTGAATAATGAGTCATAGGACTTGTTTGTTTTAGTCCTCCAGGAACTAAGCATAAGTTCTGTAGCTTCCTCCGAAAGCTGCTGACCTCTGTATCTCTCCCTGAGATATGCCATACGGCTAGTTGTGGGAGCATCAGTGAGTTGTCCCTGTTGACCATTATCTCGGTTTCTGTTGTTATTAGTTTGGGATAATCCACCAACATGTATAGGAGTGTGGGATACCATGGTTGGGATCTCCACACTGGTGCTACCAGCACTATGTTGGCTTGTTGAGTCTGGACCTGAGAAAGTGTCCGGCCTATCAGATTCCATGGTGGGTTGGCATACCCCTTGATGTGGGTCCACACTTGGAGAAATGCGTCTGTTGCTTCTGCAGATGGATCTGGCCGCCAACTGAAGTAGCGTGGGCACTGGGCAGACAGACGAGTCGCAAAGAGATCCACTTCCAGTGGACCAAAGTTTTCCTGTATTTTGTGGAATATGGAGGGAGACAGCTTCCAGTCTGTCCTGTCTGTCTGGGCTCGTGATTCTGCATCTGTGATAGTGTTCTGGATTCCGGGGAGGTGTTGAGCTGTGATGTGTATATTCCTCTCCAGACACCACATCCACAGATCCTTTGTCAGATTGACCAGGTCTCTTGAGACTGTCCCCCCCAGATGGTTGATGTAAGCAACTGCTGTGGTATTGTCGATCCTCAGCAGGATGTTTAGTTTGGACTTGTTTTTTGCAAATGACTGTACTGCTAGTGTTGCTGCCAGCAACTCCAAGCAGTTGATGTGGAGGGTTACCTCCTTTTGTGACCATGCTCCCCTTGTGGTTTGTATTCCACAGCGAGCTCCCCATCCCTGCAGTGATGTATCGGAGTCAATAATCATGTCTATCTCCATCTTGAGGAGAGTCTTCCCATTCCATTTGGACATCTCCGTGTCCCACCATTTCAGCTCTTCCAAGCTGGCTGGCGAGAGGGTCAGTGTACCCTCGTAATCCTGGGAGTTGGTCTCCAGGGCATTGGAGAGAGCCATCTGCAGGTTTCTGTAGAAGAGGGGTGCAGGGGGAATTATGCATGTCGTTGAATTCATTTTGCCCAATAGGCGTGCTAGTATTCAGGCTGAGGTTGGCCCCACCATCCTCCTTATCTGTCGAGACTCTGCTCGAATCTGTTTTATCTTGGCAGGAGGAAGTCGTAGCTCCATATTGATGGAGTTGACTATGAGACCCAAGAACTCTATGGTCTGATCTGGGGTGAGCACAGATTTCTCTGTGTTGATGATGAATCCCAGACACTCTAGTAGGTATACTACAGCTTGAGACTGATCCAGAGCTTGCTCCTTGGACTCTGCCATAAGGAGTATGTTGTCTATGTAGACAATCATCCGAATCCCTCTCTGGCGTAACACAGCCAGGGCTGGTTTCAGAGTCTTTGTGAACACCCATGGGGTGGAGCAGAGGCCAAAAGGAAGGCAGGTGAAGCAGAAGGTTTTCCCTTGGAATTGAAACTGCAGGTATATCTGATGTGATTGGTGTATCGGAATTGTAAAGTATGCGTCCTCAGGTCGATCTTTGCCAGCCAGTCTCCCTGCTCCAGTAGGTCCTTCAGGGTGTGAATGCCCTCCATCTTGAAGTGCTCTGGGTGAACAAAGCTGTTTAGTGCTTTGAGGTTGATGACGGGTCTTTGCCCCCCATCCTTTTTGGGTACCAGAAATATTTTTGAGTAGAAGTCCCTCTCCGAGGGGCACTCCACAGGTTGTATCACCTGTTTCTGTAGGAGCTTGAATATTTCCTCCTGTATTAGTGTGACCTGCTCCGAGGTATAGTGTGGAGTTGGCCGTGACTCTTGGCGTGGCATTGCCACAAAGTCTATCCGGTATCCCCGTACCGTACTTAGTACCCACTGGTCCTGCGTTATGGCAGACCAGTTTGCCAAATAATGAGCCAACCTGCCTGCCTGCGGCAGGTCTGGTTGATGGCAATGTTCTACTCCGAGACATGCAATCTGATTCAATAGGATACTTTTCCAATTCATTATCACACTTTTTGTAAAGGTGTGTGCATGAGTCACTTGTTCCAAGTGTTCTTCTGGAATAATTTTCCTTGGCTTGGCCATCCTCTCTGGGCTCCTCCCCCTCCTCGTGTTGGCTTGCGAGAGTAACCCCCGGCTGTTGGGGGGCCTGGTCGAAAAAACGGCTTGGACGTGCCAAGGGTGGACCTCATTGCCTTCACTTGATCCACATGCTGCTTCGACTTTTGGGCAAACTCTGGCCCAAATAAAGAGGGCGATGCTTTTTTCTCTGAAGTTTGAGTCCTCCGAAGTTTGAGTCCTCCTCGACCAGTGGGAGCAGTGCCTTATTCATCTGTGAGATGACCTTTGTACGTCGGAGGTGACTGATTCGGGCACTGTCCAGTAGCTTAACTGCATCTGTGGCAGTGCTAACAGTTTCCTTTGGGACGTCCTGCTTTGTTTCCAGGATGGCACTAAGTGGGGCAAGGGCATCAAGCACATGGGATTGGATTGTAGCCAACTCCTTGTCCACAGCCTTGGTTGCTGGTGGTATCTCAGTTTTGAGGTAGCTATCCAGCTGAGGTGTCCGGGATGCTGTCACTTTAGGAAGAGAGTACACATTCCTTACTTTCAGGCAGTCTGCATACTCCAGTCTACTGGTACAGGCTTGTGAGATAATAGACCCCGTATCCTCAGACACTGCGGCTACGTTGGTGGGGGCAGCTTGGTGCTTACCCGGTCCCATGGGCTCGATATCAGAGTTGTACTCCCACTCAACTACCTCGTTGTATTGAGGTGTATCAGGAATGTCCTCCCAGGATTGGGTCCTCTCACAAGTGGGGCTCCTCGAGTTTCTGTCATGGCGGCCACGTGTTTCTCCCCGAGGTGGCGACACCGATCTACTCCGAGATCGCTCAGGTAAGGAGCTGGTGTTCTCTCTCCGAGAGTGTGACCCGCCTCTGTGGTCCGAACTACTCCGAGATCGTGACCTCGAGGGTGAGTGACGTCTATGGCACCGGCGAGAGTGCCGCTTGCCATGCTTCTTCCGCTTCTCCGAGCGATACTTCAGCTTATTCAAGTCATTCTGTAAGCCGTCAAACTTGTCTGAAAGGTTTTTAACTAGAGACTCTAGTTCAGACATGACCGTTCAAAATTAACTGCGAACACGTGTTTCAGCTAAGAAAAAGGCCGAACTGGGTGGTTCGATTGTGGGTTTTTATTTTTTATCCGGAGGATATTTTTTACTACGAAAAGCTGTTCAACTGAGAGAACTGGCCAAACACTGTTGATATGTGAGACTGAGCCTTCTGAATTATAATTCATAAATGGCTCAGACCACAAAGTGGTTGCAAGCTATTTAGAATTATATGAAGAGGGTGAGGTCGAGCATATCAATGGTGTATGGCCAGTTTCCATTCTCAAACAGCTATTTCGCAGCTCTAATTATTGCACACTCCTGTGTGTTAGTTTAAAAGGAACCCACAATCGATCCCACCTCGGTCTTTGAGTAGCTTGAACTCATGCATTACTCCGGGTGGGAGGGTGGGACCATTGATATGCTCGACCTCACCCTCTTCATATAATTCTAAATAGCTTGCAACCACTTCGTGGTCTGAGCCATTTATGAATTACATTTCAGAGGGCTCAGTCTCACATATCAGTGGTGAGGTTTGTAGCTGCAGCCAAATTCAAATGAGAGCACTGCTCTACCCTAGACTGAGGCCTCTGATAACTCTTTGGAGAGCTGATTCTGAGGACTAGTTAGTTGGCTGCTTACAGGGCGTCGATTATGACTGCCCATATATTCAGATCATTGGATGATTGCCTGGGAGTTTGGGAGTTGAGTACCACACATATAATATCCCATTGACTACATGTGAGTATTCAGTGTGTCTGCTGTACCAATTTCAAGTGCTCAGTAAGGAGGTTATCTTGGCTCTTCGGTACTCAACTTCGCCCGGTGTAGAGATATTCATGTGGGTTATACTTATTAAATTGTAGATACCCATTAATGATAGGCACAAGGTTTAGTTCTGACCACTTGCTCAAGGCTTCCATGGATGGCTAGTGTTGTCCTCTCCCCCTCCCCACTGGGCTACAGGAATAGCCCTTTGTAATATCTTGCAGTTGTTTCTGCGACAGATACATGTTACGGGAAATTGGTTGGTTGTTGAGTACTGAGGGGTTTGGAGAGAAGCTTGGACCACACATCAGTCTTGTACTTGTGACCGTGTACCAGGGTTCTGGCCAAAAGGTTTGTAGGGGGTGTTGGACTCCCCCTCGGAACAGGGTAATTGATAAGGCAATATGGTGCTCCATTGGCCTAGTGTGAACACAAAATGACCCACACGCCTCATGGATTCTGCTCTATTTGCTCAGCTTGAAACTGATTCACTTCAAACTTGAACTAATTGGCCCAGTGTTATACTACTGGTGGAGCAGTAGATGTCTGGGTTGGGCCAGTTTGGCTCAGTGTCAAAACCTTATCAAAAACCCTGCCTTGGAGTTTATGTGAAGATGTGGATTGTGATGCACTGCTTGGGGCATCACCTAACTTCTGAGGTAGCTCTGACCCTTTGTGTTTGGTGGCTTCATATCAAGGAGCAGTTATCATGTTTGGCCTTGTAGAAGTCATAGTGTTAATGTAGCAAGGATGTCACATTAGTTGTTTGAACCCATTTAACACATATCAGCTCCTATTATGTGATAGCTAGGGCTTGCTGAGACATTAATGGCTGAGTCCCATCAAGATTGATTATTCTATGGCTCATAAACAACTAACAGTATGGAATGACGGTAAGTATTGAGTGCCTATGGGCCCGGAATGGATCCTCTCTCCAGGACATCATAATCGAACCTGGTTCTGAGTTATGTATATTAAATATCTGAACTGTGAATGGTCTCAGAGCCCAGAAAAGGTAGCTCAGACCAGTGACCATTACTATATATAGATGACACCAGGTGAATTCTATACCCCCCCCCCCCCTCCTTTCCCGACCAGGGTTGACTGAGGGGGGGGGGTCTGGTTCTTACACTTTGAGGTTTGCTCCTGTATCTCAGTACTGTGAAATGTGTGGGTACCTTATCTGTTTATGTTTACCCATCATGATTTATATATTAGGACCACCGGCCCCAATGTAATGACAGTTGACGTGTATTGGGCCAGTTATTTCACTGGAAGTTGGAGGAATATTGTGATGTGATCTTGTTTAAAAGAGAACTATTAGCATAGCTTATATGAAAATGTACTATTAGGACATCCAGCAGTCATGTATGATTAGTTCTTGTTCCAATGGGGATATCGTTGGGCGCCCCGTCTC